>NC_090732.1:138304980-138397480 GCF_036898095.1 Palaemon carinicauda | reverse complement strand
TATTACCTTTGTAGAAACTTTTCACTGCTTGCAACAACCTTCCACCAACTCCATATAACCTCATCACATTCCACATTGCTTCCCTATCAACTCTATCATACGCTTTCTCCAAATCCATAAACGCAACATACACCACCTTACCTTTTGCTAAATATTTCTCGCAAATCTGATTCATACAACCCCTACCTCTTCTAAAACCACCCTGTACTTCTAAGATTGCATTCTCTGTTTTATCCCTAATCCTATTAATCAGCACTCTACCATACATTTTTCCAACTACACTCAACAAACTAATACCCCTTGAATTACAACACATATGCACATCTCCCATACCCTTGTATAGTGGTAAAATACATGCACAAACCCAATCTACTGGTACCATTAACAACAAAAAACACATATTAAACAATCTCACCAACCATTCAAGTATAGTCACACCCCCTTCCTTCAACATCTCAGCTCTCACACCATCCATACCTGATGCTTTTCCTACTCTCGTTTCATCTAGTGCTCTCCTCACTTCCTCTATTGTAATCTCTCTCTCATTCTGATTTCCCATCACCTGCAACAGCAATTATATCTTCCTCCATATTATCCTCAACATTCAGTAAACTTTTAAAATATTCTGCCCACCTTTTCCTTGCCTCCTCTCCATTTAACAACCTTCCATTTCCAGCTTTCACTACCTCTTCAATTCTTGAACCAGCCTTCCTTACTCTCTTCACTTCTTTCCAAAACTTCTTATTTTCTTCATATATAAGAACCCAATTGTTCACATATATATATATATATATATATATATATATATATATATATATGTATATATATATTATATATATCATCCCCTCCTACGCTTATTGACGCAAAGGGCTTCTGTCAGATTTTTGCTTCGTGGAGCCCAGTTAAACAGTTGGTGAGCCAATTTCTCTTGGGGAGTGCGAAGAGCATGCCCAAATCATCTTTATCTACCACTCACCCTGATTTCATCCACATATGGCACTTGAATAATCTCTATTATAGTTTCACTTCTAATCCAGTCCTGCCCTTGAATTCCTAGTATTCTTCTGAGGGCTCTCTTCTCAAATCTGTTAAACCTTTTGGAGATTGTTTCATTGCTATACCACGACACTTGTCCATACAGTTACAGATCAGATCTGACTAAACTGATATATAGTTTGTTTTTTATATTTAATTTCAGGCAATTTGATTTCCAAATTTTAGTTAACCTAGCCATTGTTTGGTTTGCTTACTTCAATCTTTTCAATTCTAATGACCCTGTATTGGAGATCATAGATCCCAAATATTTAAACGATTCTACATCATTTATAATTTCTCCTTCAAATGATGTGCCATCTTCCATTGCATATTCCGTTCTCATCATCTGTCTGCGTAGCAGGGGAGGTTGATCCGCACCTCACTATTGAGGGATTTTGAAGAGGAGTTATCTAAATGGTACGAGACCTCTGGTCATATTATATTACGCCCTAGATTATACCGACACCAATAGGTGAGCGAGCTAGTTCAACCTAGCATTGCTATGCATTTTTTCTCTGGTAATATTTTAGCAGTTATATTCCTTAGAAATGGTGCTTTAGGAGCATTTCACTGGGCGGCACAGGTCTCTCGCCCAGAAATAGATTTTTCCTTCGTCAAAATCCCTTTATCATCAGTATGCTCTAAGTCTGTTAATTTCCTATTAACAATCCAGTCCAATCATTCTTCACCATCTCCAACTGTTCTACGCACTATATATATATATATATATATATATATATATATATATATATATATATATATATATATATATACACACACACATATATATATATATATATATATATATATATATATATATATACTGTATATATATATATATATATATATATATATATATATATATATATATATATATATATATATATATATATATATATATGTGTGTGTGTATGTGTAATATGCTCATCACATGTCTGCTTTTGTGATTTCTACACATAATGGAAGCCACCCGTAATTTGTGCATCTTGTTTCCCTTCTTCCTTATCTCTTAAAGGACTTTCAGAACTCCTTGATGAAACCTACTTTATTAGAGTTTGATAAGAATTTCTTCATTGTTGATTAGAGGAACATGTGATCCATAAGTCGTTATCCCCAGCTCGACTAAGAAATGAGATAGAGTATCTATTCAGTGATTTTAGTGTCTTTTCCCTGAAAAACCACCTGGAAACTGCAATAAGGAAAGAACAACTGCAATTCAAGAATTTACGCAAGGCAACACATTATTTTAGGCGAGATGTTCCTCATAACTGGAAAACGATTTTGTTGCATGTCATCTACTCCCGCCTTAGAGGGAAATTGCAGGTTTTGATTGTTCATCTAGAAGATAAATTGATTTGACTGATACAGGCAACCGATTGGAACGGTTTTCAGGATAACTGTTGTAAATTTGTCTGCTAAACCTATATCTAGTGAAGTGGAACAGGCTTTGGGTTATGGTTTATCATTCATGTAAATATAAAACTTGACCATCTAAATATTTTTTCTGCATTAATAAAATTAGAAAAAAAAGTAAGAAAATTCCCCCAATGCAGCATTGACATTTATAAATCGATAATATATTCAGGTTTCCCTCTGCTTTTTCAACAAACTTAAAATGATTAAAAATGAACCTGACTTGCATATAACAAAAGCAGGCAAAGCTAATGTATTAGTTATCATGAACAAAACCATATTCTGTATTAATAAAAAATGTAGTTATTGTTATCAGATGTTTCTACCTATAGGAAATTAAGAGTTAATCTCCTAGATGATGTCATAAAATTTTTTAACAAAAACATAAAATCTATTCTGAAGCAAGAAAAATCCTCAACTAATTCTTTTACTTCTCATGGATCATCTTTGCCTTATTTATGTGGTTTAATTATAACCCACAAAACAGGAAATCCATTAAGACCAATCATTAGTACAACCGGATCTATTAATTATAAATTATCAAACTATTAGGTCAAATTACTTTCCCTGATTTTAGGATCTATTTAAACCTCTACTATAATAAATTCAATTGATCATTGTGACAAATTACAAAAGCTTAACTTAACATATAACCACAGAGTAGTATAGTTTAATGTAACTTGTTGGTGTAAATTTAGTTTTAATGGAGATTACTATGAACAAGTTCTTGGTATTATTATGCGATAAGCTGAAGGGCTCCAACAGGGAAAATAGCCCAGTAAGGAAAGGAAATAAGGAAATAATTAAGCTACAAGAGAAGTAATTAGCAATTAGAATAAAATATTTTACGAACAGTAACAACATTAAAATATATTTTTCACACACACACACACACACACACACACATATATATATATATATATATATATATATATATATATATATATATATATATATATATATATATATACACACACATACACACACACTTTAAAAACTTTAAAAAACAGGTAGAAGAGAAATAAATTAGAATAGTACACTCGAAAGTACCCTCAAGCTGGAAAACTACCCAAAGACAGTGGAAGAGCATGGAACAGAGGCTATGGCAATACCCAAGACTAGAGAACAATGGTTTGATTTTGGAGTGTTCTCCTAGAAGAGCTGCTTACCATGACTAAAGAGTCTTTTCTACCCTTGCATTGAGGAAAGTAGCCACTGAATAATTACAATGCAGTAGTTAATCCCTTGAGTGAAGAACTGTTTGGTAATTTCAGTGTTGATAGGTGTACGAGGACAAAGGGAAAATAAGCTGTAACCAGAGAGGGTAAAAATACTACTGTCTGGTCAGTCAAAGGACCCAATAACTCTCAGTAGTATTTCAACAGGTGGCTGGTGTCCTGGCCAACCTACTTATGCTCCCTCTTTTACTCAACATATATATAATATATATATATATATAAAGTGAACCCTCGTTTATCGCGGTAGATAGGTTCCAGACCCGGCCGCGATAAGTGAAAATCCGCGAAGTAGTGACACCATATTTACGTATTTATTTAACATGTATATTCGGACTTTTAAAACCTTCCCTTGTACGTAGTACTGTTAACAAACTACCCTTTAATGTACAGAACACTTAATGCATGTACTACAGTACCCTAAACTAAAACAGGCACAAATATTAAAGGCGATTTTATATCATGCGTTTCCTAAACACGCTAAAAAGCACGATAAAAAATGGCAACCAATGTTTTGTTTACGTTCATCTCTGATCATAATGAAGAAACAAACTCATTTAGTGTACACATATATGTATAGGTTAGTTTTTGCATCGATTATATTGATTATACAGTATGTTGATTTTGTTATTACCAATGTTTTACTTAATTTTTCTTAGGACTTCCAAATGAAATGTTTTTCTATATGACGCCGCCTGAAACGACGGCGTCATAAAGTACTGTACGCTCAGTAAACAACCACGCTCAGAACAAAGAAGGCATTTAACGCGCATGATGAAAGTGATAAATAATGATATTTACAGTAAAAGCATTTACAAAATATGTTATTACAAATATAATTTACCGTATCTATATAAAATCATACAGTACATACTGTACGTAGCAAAGCAGGAAAACAATTTACGAGAGAGAGAGAGAGAGAGAGAGAGAGAGAGAGATTGTTTTACGTACGTAAATGTAAATTTTAAACAAAAAAAATATGATAGGTTACAACATGTAGACTTTTAAAACCTTCCCTTTAACTTAATGCATACAGTACTAAACTATAAAACAGGCACAAATATTAAAATGTTAGAATATTAAAGTAAAAAATAAAGATTGTTACTGAACTCACCACGAAAGAAGTTCAAGAAAAACTTGAATGATGATGGCGATGAATTTGCTGCACAGTAGAAATGATGATGATGAAGCTGATGATGTCTTCTACTGTGCAGCCAATGATAGTATTTTACGTCTCTTCAGACGGAGGTGTCTTTTCCTGGGACACCTCTTCAACTTCTTCAATTTCTTCCGAAGGCGTACTAGCAGGAGGAACTGGCTCTTTTTTGCGAGGCTGGAAGAACATTGTGATCGGAAGTTGCTGCCGCTGCTGCTTTTTTCGCTCTAAGAGCATCCTGTAGGGAGTCATGATGTCATCGACCTTGTTGGAGAATTGCATAGACCGAACCATATCCTCGTCCCACTCTTGCAACATTTCTTTCGCCTCCTTGATATGGTTGCAGAACTTGGCAAGCCGTTCTAGTGTTAAGCCCGTTTCTTCGACATTTTCTTGGGTCTCTTCCTGGGTTTCACTCTCTTCTTCGCTTGCCGATTTCATCAGGTCTTCTAGGTCTGCGTCAGTTAGCGACTGGGAATGGCAGTCCAACAACTCGTCGACGTCTTCAGTCATCATGTCGCCAAACCCGTCACCTCCAATTATGGCAGCCAACTGCACAGATTTCTGTATTGCAGAGAGTTGAATCTCAGCAGGTGTAAATCCCTCGTCGTCGTAAACAATCTGGGGCCACAACTTCTTCCAGCTCACATTCACGGTTGCAGGTTTTATCTCTTGCAGTGCCTTCTGAATATTCTTCAGGCACGTGGCTATGGTGTACTGCCGCCAGTACGCCTTCAAGTTAAAATCTTCATCCTCATCATCTTGGGCAGCATCCACACACGCAACGAGGTCCGCCAAGGTATTCTTCGTGTAGAGGGCCTTGAACACCCTGATAACCCCCTGGTCCATCGGTTGAATTAATGACGTGGTGTTGGGTGGCAGGAACTCAACCTGAACCCCCCCACGCGACAGGTCAGTTGCGTGTCCACCAGCGTTATCCATAAGGAGAAGGATCTTGAATGGCAAGCCCTTCTCTACGAGATATTCATTGACTTGCGGGATGAAACACTGGTGGAACCAGTTGGAGGTCAGCATCTTCGTAATCCATGCTTTTGGATTATGCATCCAGTACACGGGAAGGAGATTCTTGTTTTTATTTTTCAAAGCGCGAGGATTTTTCGACTTATAAATAAGCCCCGGCTTTAGCAAAAATCCAGCAGCATTGCCACACATCACGAGGGTAACGCGATCCTTGAATGCTTTAAAGCCAGAGGCTTTGGCTTCCTCTTTGAACAGGAAAGTTCGCGACGGCATTCTCTTCCAAAACAAGCCGGTCTCATCCATATTAAAGACTTGTTCTGGCTTGTATCCACCTTCGGCGATAATATTCTTGAACGTCTGGTTCACGTAAGTTTCAGCAGCGGCAGTGTCAGCCGAAGCAGCCTCGCCATGCAGGGAAACGCTTTTCAGGGCGAAGCGTTTCTGAAACTTCGTGAACCATCCTTTGCTGGCGGAAAAATGTTGTTTCTGAGGCTGGGAATCAGTGGATGTCCCTGGTTGAGGTTCATCTGCATCATCATCTTCTTCAGCATGGTTGCCGTCGTCGTCTTGAGGTTCCTTTGCAGCAAAATTCTCATACAAGCTCAAAGCCTTTGTTCGGATGGTGTTCGTATCCAAGGCTATGTTCTTCTTCCGGCAGTCGGCAATCCACACAGCTAAAGCACCTTCCAAGCGTACGATCGTTTTATTACGCGTGGTAACGACTCGCTTCGCTGATCTGCTAAAGGTGATTGCAGCCGTCTTTCTAATGTTCGCCTCGTCCTTCTTGATATAGCGAACGGTGGATTCGTTGATTCCAAAATGGCGGGCTGGGGACGCAAAACTTCTACCGTCTTTCAATATATCGAGAAGCGTCACCTTCTCAGCAATCGTCATCATCCTTCGGTGGCGTTTAGGCTCACTACCAGCCTTAGTAGAAGCAGAACGCTTGGGAGCCATTGTACAGTAGGATTTAACAGAAAGTTCAACTAAAAGTTCAACTTAAAACAGTCGCACACAGCACAGATTAAAGTTCACAAACTTAACAACGTCTACTCAGCGATACGGCGTAAGAGAAAGTGGCCGCGAACAGAGGCTGGAAGCTGGAGATGCGGGCAAAACACCAATCACAGGCTAGATAACAAAACTTAGAGTTCTGATTCGTCATCTATCAGCGCTTGAACCAATCACAACCCGTCTTATATGATGCGTAGGTTACCAATTCAAAGTACAAGATACCCCGCGTATACTGTACATACAGTATTAATAATAATAATAATAAATAATGATAATACAGTAATAATAATAATAATAATAATGATAATAATAATAACAATAATAATTTTATTAACAACAACAACAATAATAATAATAATAACAATAATAATAATAGCTTTACGCATGCTATTTTATGCTTTTGTTGTACTGTAGGATGTGTGTCTCTCTCTGTCTCTCTCTATCTCTCTCGTACGCTTATTCGAAATGTGATTTTTGCAACAAAGAATATTATTGGATGCAGTACTACGTACGTATACATACAAAAGATTCATGGAAAAGAAGCACATCCATTACATTTGTAGTACAGTAGTAGCCATCAGCAGCCTTACACCATTCTAATATGGTATGACTGCATCTGATTTGCGTTTCATGTTCGATTTAATTTTACTACGTACTGTATACAGTACTGAATTATCGTATGATCACATTCTCTTTTCGTGTTTTATTTCTTTCTGTGCTGAATTATATATCATATGTAATGCAATGAACAATCAGTAAGAGCAGATATTACTAATTACAGTATTAATGGAATTACAGGTAACGAAATATCGTATCTGGGGTCTTCAGATATCGGGGTATTTTCGAAATTTCCGGGAAATCCGCGATATGTATATATATGGGTTATGGAAAAAACCCGCGAAGTGGTGGTATCCGCGATGGTCGAACCGCGAAGTAGCGAGGGTTCACTGTGTATATATATATATATATATATATATATATATATATATATATATATATATATATATATATATATGTTTTTTTTTAATTTAGTTTAATTCCCTCAGTGTGGTACTCACAAATTGTTTGGTATCATTATGTTGACAATGTATTCTAGAAGAAAAATGTTATTTTTATAATAAAATAAATTTTTGAATATACTTACCCGGTGATTATATAAGCTGCAACTCTGTTGCTCGACAGAAAACTCTACGTTAAAAATCCGCCAGCGATCGCTATACAGGTAGGGGGTGTACTTCAACAGCGCCATCTGTCGTGCAGGTACTCAGTACTCAATGTAAACAAAGAACTCAATTTTCTCCTCGGTCCACTGCGTCTCTATTGGGGAGGAAGGGAGGGTCCTTTAATATATAATCACCGGGTAAGTATATTCAAAAATTTATTTTATTATAAAAATAACATTTTTCAATATTTAACTTAGCCGGTGATTATATAAGCTGATTCACACCCAGGGGGGTGGGTAGAGACCAGCAATAAATGTTTACATTATTATGAGCTAAGGATTTTTTATTTCATTTTAGCAGTTATTCAAAATAACAAACATAAAATAAATAAGTACCTGGTAAGGAAGTCGACTTGAACAATTACTCTGCCTTTTTAAGTACGTCTTCCTTACGGAGCCTCGCGATCCTCTTAGGATGCTGAGCGACCCCTAGGAGCTGAAGTATCAAGGGTTGCAACCCATACAACAGGACCTCATCAAAACCTCTAATCTAGGCGCTTCTCAAGAAATGACTTTGACCACCCGCCAAATCAAGTAGGATGCGAAAGGCTTCTTAGCCTTCCGGACAACCCAAAAACAATAATAAAACATTTCAAGAGAAAGATTAAAAAGGTTATGGAATTAGGGAATTGTAGTGGTTGAGCCCTCACCCACTACTGCACTCGTTGCTACGAATGGTCCCAGAGTGTAGCAGTTCTCGTAAAGAGACTGGACATTCTTAAGATAAAAAGACGCGAACACTGACTTGCTTTTCCAATAGGTTGCGTCGATTATACTTTGCAGAGATCTATTTTGTTTAAAGGCCACGGAAGTTGCGACAGCTCTAACTTCGTGTGTCCTTACCTTCAGCAAAGCTTGGTCTTCCTCATTCAGATGGGAATGAGCTTCTCGTATTAACAGTCTGATAAAATATGATAAAGCATTCTTTGACATAGGCAAAGATGGTTTCTTAACTGAACACCATAAAGCTTCAGACGGGCCTCGTAAAGGTTTAGTTCGTTTTAAATAGAACTTAAGAGCTCTTACAGGGCATAAGACTCTTTCTAGTTCATTTCCAACCATACGATAAGTTTGGAATATCGAACGATATTGGCCAAGGCCGAGAAGGCAGCTCGTTTTTGGCTAGAAAACCAAGTTGTAGAACATGTAGCCGTTTCGGATGAGAATCCGATGTTCTTGCTGAAGGCATGAATCTCACTGACTCTTTTAGCTGTGGCTAAGCATACCAGGAAAAGTGTCTTTAAGGTGAGATCTTTCAGGGAGGCTGATTGTAGCGGTTCGAACCTGTCTGACATAAGGAATCTTAGTACCACGTCTAAATTCCAACCAGGTGTAACCAAACGACGCTCCTTCGTGGTCTCAAAAGACTTAAGGAGGTCCTGTAGATCTTTATTGTTGGAAAGATCTAAGCCTCTGTGACGGAAGACTGATGCCAACATGCTTCTGTAACCCTTGATAGTGGGAGCTGAAAGAGATCGTTCTTTCCTCAGATATAAGAGAAAGTCAGCTATTTGAGTTACAGAGGTACTGGTCGAGGATACGGATACAGACTTGCACCAGTTTCGGAAGATTTCCCACTTCGATTGGTAGACTCTAAGGGTGGATGTTCTCCTTGCTCTAGCAATCGCTCTGGCTGCCTCCTTCGAAAAGCCTCTAGCTCTCGAGAGTCTTTCGATAGTCTGAAGGCAGTCAGACAAAGAGCGTGGAGGCCTTGGTGTACCTTCTTTACGTGTGGCTGACGTAGAAGGTCCACCCTTAGGGGAAGTGTTCTGGGAACGTCTACTAGCCATCGAAGTACCTCGGTGAACCATTCTCTCGCGGGCCAGAGGGAAGCAACTAGCGTCAACCTTGTCCCTTCGTGAGAGGCGAACTTCTGCAGTACCTTGTTGACAATCTTGAACGGAGGGAATGCATATAGATCTAGATGTGACCAATCTAGGAGAAAGGCATCTATATGAACTGCTGCTGGGTCCGGGATTGGTGAGCAAAATATTGGGAGCCTCTTGGTCATCGAGGTTGCGAAGAGATCTATGGTTGGCTGGCCCCAGGTGGCCCAAAGTCTCTTGCATACATCCTTGTGGAGGGTCCATTATGTTGGAATTATTTGTCCCTTCCGACTGAGACAATCTGCCATGACATTCAAGTTGCCTTGGATGAACCTCGATACTAGTGATATGTCTAGACCTTTTGACCAGGTGAGGAGGTCCCTTGCGATCTCGTACAACGTTAGAGAGTAGGTCCCTCCTTGCTTGGAGATGTACGCCAAAGCCGTGGTGTTGTCCGAGTTCACCTCCACCACTTTGCCTTGAAGGAGAGACCTGAAGCTTTTCCAGGCCAGACGTACTGCCAGTAGCTCCTTGCAGTTGAAATGCATTGTCCTTTGACTCGAGTTCCATATTCCCGAGCATTCCCGACCGTCTAATGTCGCACCCCAGCCTACGTCCGATGCGTCCGAGAAGAGAACGTGGTTGGGAGTCTGAACAGTCAGGGGAAGACCCTCTCTTAGGTTGATATAGTCCTTTCACCAAGTCAGACAAGACTTTATCTTTTCGGAAACCGGGATCGAGACCGCTTCTAGCGTCTTGTCCTTTTTCCAGTGAAAAGCTAGATGGTATAGAAGAGGACGGAGGTGTAGTCTTCCTAGTAACACAAATTGATCCACGGATGACAGCGTCCCTACCAGACTCATCCACAGCCTGACTGAGCAGCGTTCCTTCTTCAGCATCTTCTGGATGGATAGCAGGGCTGGGGGCTGATCGTCTTGTTCAGCAACGTCCTCATGAGAGGGTTCCTCATCCGAAACTGATGAGGAAACGGCAACGGAGTGGGCAACGTCTGACTCGCTGAATTCGGTCGCACTGGTGGATGCGTGACGGAGCCGGACGCAATATCATGGAACTGCTGCACAGTCTGTGAACTGTCAACAACCATGGGTGCGCGAGGAAGCACAGCGTCAACCCGAAACTGTCTAGACCGTCTGGGTTGTGCAGTCAACACCCTACCGGGTTGCTGAGGTTGACGCACTGCGTCACAACAAGTCACCTCTGCTGGTTGTTGAACGTCCTGAACGTCAACAACCACCTCCGAGCGTCGCTTAACATCAACGTGCGGCTGGCAACCCACACTGGGTCGCATCGGTGGAGGAACCACCTCAACTGGCAGACGCGAGTAGGTTACCTCAGCGTCAACAGGGCGCACAACCGACCGGTTGGAAGGTTGTTGGCCAGAAGGTTCTTCTCCGCATTTAAGTCCTCTATCAAGGACGCAAGCTTGGACTGCATGTCTTGCAGCAAAGCCCATTTAGGGTCTACGGGCGCAGGTGTGGCAACAGACGGGGTTAGCGACTGAGGCGGAACCGTTTACCATCCCTGAAAGCCTTGTTATGCGTGACATAATAGTACAGCAAAACTTCAAAGGCTCGACAACAGCTGAGAAGTTGACCTGTAAACAACTTGGAGCGTCTCCTGGCTAGGCGCCAGGGAGAGTCTACCAGAATTGAAAAGTCTATCTGGGCAGAGGCATGAACTCCCAAGCCGAGAACTTCTCTCGTGTCATATCAGACTCTCGCTCTATAAACCAGTTTAAAAGAAGGGAAAGCAAAGGCTGTATCCCCCAAACTCCTCCTGGTGAAAAACCAGTCGCCTAGCCAACGTAACGCTCTCTAGGAGAGCAAGAGAGCACTAGCTTAAAAACAACGGCTTCGAAGTAGCTAGGCCTAGTGTAAGTTCTGACGTTTAGGCGAACGAGGAGCAGCAGTTACAAGATCCGGACGAAGATCCTTAAAAAAAATCATCATGATTTAATTAAAGTCCATAGGAGGCTAAGCAGCTTAAGGCTCCTCTCCATCTGACAGAGTCCTCAAGGGAATATCAGTAGGAGGGAGAACAGCAACTTCCTCATCTACAGGAACCTTGTCCGATAAAAGCTGAGTCTCTCACTGGTGCATTAGTAGCGGACCAGAACGCAACGTCATGTAACTGCTTGACAGACTGTGAACTGTCAACAACTGAACTGTCAACCACAACAGGTGCGTGAGGACGTACAGCGTCCACTCGAGACTGCTTTGACTGCCTAGACTGAGCAGTCAAAACAACTCTAGAATGCGGAGGTTGACGCACAGCGTCAAAACAAGTCAACTCCGATTGTTAGTGAACGTCTAGAACGTCAACAGGAGCATCAGCCAGTGGCCTAACGTCCAAATGCGGCTGAAAAACCACACGAGACCGCATCGAGTGTGGTTCTAAACAACCTGACTGACGTGACTAAGCTACGCCAACGTCAACAGTAAGCACAAAGGAACGTTAGGTTGGCTGAAAGCCAGGATATCGATGAGATAAACGGCTAGACTCAACGGACTAATCGGCAGAATAGTCTTCCATAAGGGAGGCAAGCATATACTGCATGTTTTGCCATACAACCCCTTAAGGATCAACGGAAATGGTTGTGGTAATAGACGAGGGTAACGTCTGTGACCGCAACACTTTGCCTACAAAAAAAGACTTTCGGAGTCTGTGTTACGCTTTTGTTAGGCGGCGAGCAGTTATCCGATGACTGCATAGGGTCAGAGCTGTCCTAATGGCTGTAACCAGGACTCTGGACCTGTCCTGAAAGGACTGACTTTCGCTTAAGGGCTTCGAAACCTTGTGACAGGTTTCTTATGCGAAAAGCCTACGGATGGCGAGGAGAAACAACGTCTCTCTCGTCTTATGGTAGGGGAGATCTTGGTAAGAAACGCCCGATACCATAGAGGGAAAACGTCTGTTCGTTGGTCAAGGCCTCTCGAACCCATAAGTCTTTTGACATTACTTCTCCCCTGGGCTTGGGAGCTTGCAAGAGGTCCCGGACTAGGTGAACGACAGGCACGAACAGACGAACCCTCGGACGCAACACTGTAACACTTTGCGCCTCGGACGCAACACTGTAACACTTTGCGCACATCACTTTATCACTTCGATTTATTGTTTTGCACTTATTTCTACCTGAAACACGCAATTCTACCCTTCATTAAAAGGTAGTAATTGCGAAATTAGTCGTATAATGCAAGCTCATAATACCAGCAAAAAACAGAAAACATATTTTAAGATAAAAAGAAAAAACAGTGGCTGGGAAAGAGACTAAACACTAGTTCATATAACTACGTTTTCAATCTCTCACCGCACATAGCCTGGGGACGAGAATAAAAACCTAAAAACGTTTTATCCTTCCTCCCCGTACAGAGACTAGGGACGAGAGTAACACGAGAACAACGTTACCCGCTTGAACGGAACGTTTTCTCTCCTCTCTCTCCCTCCGTCTCTATCTCTCTCTCTCTTTCTCTCTTGATTTCGCACCTAAGAGAAGAGCCCAATTATATTTCGTCAAAAAAAACATGTTATTTGACTAAAGGAAAAAACTGAAAGGTTTTTCAAATAAAAAGTTCCTTTAAATTAGAATTTAAAACATTTAAGCTAAGAAAGAATGAACAAAACGTCAGAATCGATTTACTCTTACTGCAAAGTGAAACCGTGATACTCTCTCTCTCTATCGTAACAATAGAGCGCATGTTGAACGTCCTGAACGTCAACAACTGCGTAGCATAAAAAACTAAACGTTAGTTCATCTTTGAAAACACTACGAAGACTATCAAAGAAATTCTTTCATAAAATATTACATTTAAAAAGTTTTAAAACCTTTAAAAGCTAAAGACGATATAAAGGGCTCAATGTTGATTAACTTCGGTTTCCAAGTTAGGACCGCCTACTCTCAGGAAAGGTCTATATAAACAAAGCATTAAAATTTATTTTATATGTTTATAAAAAATGGAAAGTTAATCGAAGAGGCCTAATAAAGGCGGAGAGATATAAAATATATAGAGGAAAATCTATAACGTGATAAGATAATTACTAAAAGCCTAAACACACTTCCGTCTAAGGGAAGGGTCGGCCATTTAAAAGTGAAAGAAAGTCCATACTCTCTTTGTCACCATAATTAAATCTATCCAAAACGAGTTCAAGTTTTGAGATGAAGATAAAACACCTGCATAGCGAAAGCTCAAAACTAGAATAGTGTACTTCACCAATAGTTGTGAAAACAAATCCAGTTAGCAACAGCGAATTAGTAGGTCTTGCCGGTAGCCCGACAGAGAGAAAATTGAGTTCTTTGTTTACATTGAGTACTGAGTACCTGCACGACAGATGGCGCTGTTGAAGTACACCCCCTACCTGTATAGCGATCGCTGGCGGATTTTTAACGTAGAGTTTTCTGTCGAGCAACAGAGTTGCAGCTTATATAATCACCGGCTAAGTTAAATATTGAAAATTTCAATTTTGAGGGTTTTGTTTCAATCATTAATTCACGGGTACCATCCATAAAATTTACTATAGAAAATTAAGAAAATAACAGTATCCCATTTTTAGACATTTAGATAGTTATACAAGCAGATAAATTTAAGGTTTCCATACATAAAAAGCCTACCAATAACTTTTCATACATAAATGAATATAAAGTATTCTGCTTTTTCCTCTTTGTACTGTAGAGCAATTAGAATATGCAGACCTGAGGACATAGAGGATGAGTTCTTATAATTGAAGATATTGCTGCTAATTTCTATTATACCAACTTTTCTAGAAAACTGTATGAATAAAGTTACAAAAACATTTTATAATGTTCAATTAGAGAGAAAGGAAAGCATTAATAATGTATTTTGTTTGTCATTTCATGAATGTTTTTTATGTCCTACCCCTTTTGAATAAACTCGATATTAAGGTAGTGTTTAAATATAATTGTAATTTAAAAATTATTTCATTAAGAAGAATTGATAATAATAGAGTAGATAGTATTCCTTGTTCAGATTGAATCTTGTCCTGTCAGCCAAGGATCCAAAGTTTTCAGTCAGAATAAAACAGCCGATGGGTATCTCTAGGGGTTCCCTTAATAATGCCTGGTTTCACATTGGTCAGGATTTAGTCATATAATTGGCTGGTCAAAGATAAGTAAAATAATCCATGCAAATGACCATACCAAAGGGAATATTGTTGAAACCTTTTTAATTGGCTGTAGCAAAAGTCAAAATTTAAATCTAAGCCATGATCTGTTTTCCGTTGACTCACGATTATCCTCTTGTCTAAAATCTGACTTTTCTGGAATTATCGAGAAACTGAGGGCTGCAGGATTCCTTTCTCCTGTATGAATACAATGCCATTGTATATGAATTCTCATTGTCGAGTCTGCTGATGTCCCTAATGGACGAAAGTACTAACTCCATGCAAGTCTTTTAATTTTTCCTTTTGTGGCTAAAATACATATTTTATGCACATCACATGTCAGCTTTCGTGATTTCTACTCACACACACATATATATTTATATAAAATGTGTTTCTACATAATAGAAAGCTGAAAAGTGTATGCAGCCAGGGTTCAAAGGGATGCTGCAAAGAGCCATCTGTAACCCCTACACTCTACCAAATAAGGCTTACTGATAACCCTACACACCATTTTTTCTGCACCTTCTCAAATAGTTTAATAGCTTAAGCAATTAATCTGTCTTTCAACTTCCATATTTCCCTTTCCTCTGTATAGTATACAAGGTAAATCATAGATCTAAGACGATTTGTTCCAAAACAGTATTTGAACACAAAGTTAATTTTCACCATAAGAATTAATAGAAATATTAATTGGTTCCACACTGTAGGATGCTCCTATTAAGGCCTATTTTACACAAAGTTTACAATATCCGTTTACTGTACTATACAGTATGTATAAACATGCTATGAACTTCACTTTATTAGTAGAAAGATAATTTTCTGGCTAGAGTGGAAAGCAACGAGGTGTTAGCATTGCTCGGAAGGGGAGTCCCCTTCCATAAAACATTTAGATAACTGCCCTTCTAGCACTAATTATGATTTTATGATTCACTCAAAAAATGAAAGGATTGTTCCTGCCTGTTTTGAAATGCTTCTGAAATGACTAGATACATTATTACAATAATTACCTTCCCAGCTAGCTTTTACATTACCTTAATATTTTTCTACAAAATTGTGTAATTCTTCCCATTTCCATCATTTCCTTTATCCTTGAACTAGGGGCAGGATCCCTTCCCTCCTCCTCTACTGAAGGCATATGAATAAACAAAAAGTCTTAAACAATTTAACAAAAATCTTAATGGAACAATGTTTCATGGGTCTGAACTGGGCAAGAGCTATGAGTAAACTGGTTGTTGCCTTTCTTATGGTCCATACAGATTCTTTCAAGTTGTTCAATCTCCTAATTTTTGTTTGATCTCTGATGCAAAAGCTTTAAAATTTTTGTCTGATCAACGAATTGTTCTTGTAGTGGGGTGTTCAATCTTTGAGGTATTACTGTTTTACTATTGTTAAAATGTTATTTTCCTTAGTAAAATAAATTTTTGAATATACTTACCCGATGATCATATAGCTGCAACTCTGTTGCCCGACAGAAAAAACCTACGGTCGGGATACGCCAGCGATCGCTATACAGGTGGGGGTGTACATCAACAGCGCCATCTGTCAAGTAGGTACTCAAGTACTCGATGTCAACAAAGAACCAATTTTCTCCTCTGTCCACTGGGTCTCTATTGGGGAGGAAGGGTGGGTCCTTTAATTTATGATCATCGGGTAAGTATATTCAAAAATTTATTTTACTAAGGAAAATAACATTTTTCAATATTAAACTTACCCGATGATCATATAGCTGATTCACACCCAGGGGGTTGGGTAGAGACCAGCATTACATGTTGACATTATTATGAGCTAAGTATTCCGTATTTCATTTTAGCAGTTATTCAAAATAACAAGCATAAAATAAATAAGTACCTGGTAAGGAAGACGACTTGAACAATTACTCTGCCTTTTTAAGTACGTCTTCCTTACTGAGCCTCGCGATCCTCATAGGATGCTGAGCGACTCCTAGGAGCTGAAGTATGAAGGGTTGCAACCCATACTAAAGGTCCTCATCAAAACCTCTAATCTAGGCGCTTCTCAAGAAATGATTTTGACCACCCGCCAAATCAAGTAGGATGCGAAAGGCTTCTTAGCCTTCCGGACAACCCAAAAATATTTCAAGAGAAAGATTAAAAAGGTTCTGGAATTAGGGAATTGTAGTGGTGGAGCCCCCACCACTACTGCACTCGTTGCTACGAATGGTCCCAGAGTGTAGCAGTTCTCGTAAAGAGACTGGACATTCTTAAGATAAAAGACGCGAACACTGATTTGCTTTTCCAATAGGTTGCGTCGAATATACTTTGCAGAGATCTATTTTGTTTAAAGGCCACGGAAGTTGTGACAGCTCTAACTTCGTGTGTCCTTACCTTCAGCCAAGCTTGGTCTTCCTCATTCAGAAGGGAATGAGCTTCTCGTATTAACAGTCTGATAAAATATGATAAAGAATTCTCTGACATAGGCAAAGATGGATTCTTAACTGAACACCATAAAGCTTCAGACGGGCCTCGTAAAGGTTTTTAAAATAGAACTTAAGAGCTCTTACAGGACATAATACTCTTTCTAGTTCATTTCCAACCATACGATAAGTTTGGAATATCGAACGATATTGGTCAAGGCCGAGAAGGCAGCTCGTGTTTGGCTAGAAAACCAAGTTGTAGAACATGTAGCCGTTTCGGATGAGAATCCGATGTTCTTGCTGAAGGCATGAATCTCACTGACTCTTTTAGCTGTGGTTAAGCATATCAGGAAAAGAGTCTTAAAGGTGAGATCTTTCAGGGAGGCTGATTGAAGTGGTTCGAACCTGTCTGACATAAGGAATCTTAGAACCACGTCTAAATTCCAACCAGGTGTAACCAAACGACGCTCCTTCGTGGTCTCAAAAGACTAATGGAGGTCCTGTAGATCTTTATTGTTGGAAAGATCTAAGCCTCTGTGACGGAAGACTGATGCCAACATGCTTCTGTAACCCTTGATAGTGGGAGCTGAAAGAGATCGTTCTTTCCTCAGATATAAGAGGAAGTCAGCTATTTGAGTTACAGAGGTACTGGTCGAGGATACGGATACTGACTTGCACCAGTTTCGGAAGATTTCCCACTTCGATTGGTAGACTCTAAGGGTGGATGTTCTCCTTGCTCTAGCAATCGCTCTGGTTGCCTCCTTCGAAAAACCTCTAGTTCTCGAGAGTCTTTCGATATTCTGAAGGCAGTCAGACGAAGAGCGTGGAGGCCTTGGAGTACCTTCTTTACGCGTGGCAGACGTAGCAGGTCCACCCTTAGGGGAAGTGTTCTGGGAACGTCTACTAGCCATCGAAGTACCTCGGTGAGTTATTCTCTCGCAGGCCAGAGGGAAGCAACTAGCGTCAACTTTGTCCCTTCGTGAGAGGCGAACTTCTGCAGTACCTTGTTGACAATTTAGAACGGAGGGAATGCATATAGATCTAGATGTGACCAATCTAGTAGAAAGGCATCTATATGAACTACTGCTGGGTTCGGGATAGGTGAGCAAAGTATTGGGAGCCTCTTGGTCATCGAGGTTGCGAAGAGATCTATGGTAGGCTGGCCCCAGGTGGCCCAAAGTCTCTTGCATACCTCCTTGTGGAGGGTCCAATATGTTGGAATTATTTGTCCCTTCCTACTGAGACAATCTGCTATGACATTCAAGTTGCCTTGGATGAACCTCGTTACTAGTGAAAAGTCTAGACCTGTTGAACAGGAGAGGAGGTCTCTTGCGAACTCGTACCATGTCAGAGAGTAGGTCCCTCCTTGCTTGGAGATGTACGTCAAAGCAGGGTGTTGACCGTGTTCACCTCCACCACTTTGCCTTGAAGGAGAGACCTGAAGCTTTTCCAGGTCAGACGTACTGCCAGAAGCTTCTTGCAGTTGAAATGCATTGTCCTTTGACTCGAGTTCCATAATCCCGAGCATTCCCTACCGCCTAATGTCGCACCCCAGCCTACGTCCGATGCGTCCGAGAAGAGAACGTGGTTGGGAGTCTGAACAGTCAGGGGAAGACCCTTTCAAAGGTTGATAAAGTCCTTTCACCAAGTCAGACCAGACTTTATCTTTCCGGAAACCGGGATCGAGACCGCTTCTAGCGTCTTGTCCTTTTCCAGTGAAAAGCTAGATGATACAGAAGAGGACGGAGTTGTAGTCTTCCAAGTGACACAAATTGAACCACGGATGACAGTGTCCTAACCAGACTCATCCACAGCCTGACAGGGCAGTGTTCCTTCTTCAGCATCTCCTGGATGGATAGCAGGGCTGGGGGTTGATCGTCTTGTTCAGCAATGTCCTCATCAGAGGGTTCCTCATCCGAAACTGATGAGGAAACGGCAACGGAGTGGGCAACGTCTGACTCGCTGAATCCGGTCGCACTGGTGGATGCGTGACGGAGCCGGACACAAGATCATGGTACTGCTGCACAGTCTGTGAACTGTCAACCATGGGGACGCGAGGAAGTACAGCGTCAACCCGAAACTGTCTAGACTGTCTGGGTTGTGCAGTCAACCCCCTACAGGGTTGCTGAGGTTGCCTCACTGCGTCACAACAAGTCACCTCTGCTGGTTGTTGAACGTCTTCCTAGTGACACACTGAACGTCCACAACCACCTCCGAGAGTCGCTTAACGTCAACGTGCGACTGGCAGCCCACACTGGGTCGCACCGGTGGAGGAACCATCTCAACTGGCGGACGTGAGTAGGATACCTCAGCGTCAACAGGGCGTACAACCAACCGGTAGGAAGGTTGTTGGCTAGAAGGTTCTTCTCCGTAAAAAATCCTCTAATAAGGACACAAGCTTGGACTGCATGTCTTGCAACAAAGCCCATTAGGGTCTATGGGAGCAGGTGTGGCAACAGACGGGGTTAGCGACTGAAGCGGAACCATTTACCATCCCTGGAAGCCTTGTTATGCTTTAATTAAAGTCCATAGGAGGCTAAGCAGCTTAAGGCTCCTCTCCAAATGACAGAGTCCTCAAAGGAATATCAGAAGGAGGGAGAACAGCACTTTCTCATCTACAGGAACCATGTCCGAGAAAAGCTAGGTTATCTCAGTGAGGGTCTCACTGGTGCAAAAGCAGCAGACCAGAAGGCAACGTTATGTAACTGCTTGACAGTCTGTGAACTGTCAAAAACTGAACTGTCAACCACAACAGGTGCGTGAGGACATACAGCACTGGTGCATTAGTAGCAGACCAGAAGGCAACGTCATGTAACTGCTTGACAGTCTGTGAGCTGGCAACAACCAAAGCTGTGTGGGGAAGCCTCAACTCCTGACTGACTAGTCTGCTGCGGGCGAGTGGCGGTAACCACAGTGGGTTGCGGAGGCTGACACACCGTGTCAAAACACGGCAGCTTGTGGTAGCTCACGCACGGCAACGGAGTGCTCCGTGTGTCTGTGGGAGTCAGCATGCGTCTGGCAGGGTCGACAGCGCATGGGTGGAGGAGCTCTCACAACAAGAGTGTGGGAGCAGGCAGCCATGCTGGGCGCACAACCGTGGCAGGTTGTAGGCAAACGGGTGCATCGTCAACCTTCTCCGCAGTCGGAGAGTGGGAGCAGGCAACAACCAAAGCGGAGTGGTGGTGCGTGGTGGGGACTGCCGTGGGTTGCGGAAACTAACGCATCGCGTCAAAACACGGCAGCTTGACTCCACCTTCCCACTGCTGATGCGGTAGCTCACGCATGTTAACGGAGGGAGCCGCACGTCGGCTAACGTTAACATGCGTCTGGCAGGGTCGATTGCGCATCGGAGGTGGAGCTCTCCCAGCCGGAGTGTGGGAGCAGGCAGCCTCAGCGTGAGCTGGGCGCACAACAGTGGCAGGTTGTAGGCTAACGAGAGCAGTGTCAACCTTCTCCGCACGAAACTCCTGCATAACCGCAGCTAACTGAGTCTGCATAGACTGTAGTAAAGACCACTTAGGGTCTACAAAAAACGGCAACAGACGGAGCTACTGTCCGTTGTGACTGAGGGTCTAAAACAGCTGGTGCGGCAACAGACGGAGTTACTGCCTGTTGCGGTACCACCTTGCCTCTGGGAGGTGTGCAGTCGTCGGATGACTGCAGCGAGTCCGAACTGACCCAGTGGCTACACCTAGGCCGTTGGACTTGCGCGGAAGGGACCGACTTGCACTTAAAAGCTGCAAGATTTGGTCCATGGTTTCTTACGAGAAACCTCTTCCGCAGACGAGGAATAAATGGGCTCTCTCGTCTTTGTGTGGGTGGGGCGATCTCACGTCGGCAAACGTGTGTAGATACGCCCGAAACCACGGAGGGAAAAACGTCTGTTCGTCGATCAAGGCCTGTGGAACCCATAAGTCGTTCGACATTACTTCTCCCCTGGGCTTGGGAGCTTGTAAGAGGTCCCGGACTAGGTGAACAACTGGCACGAACAGACGAACCCTCGGACGCAACACTGTAACACTTTGCGCATATCACTTTATCACTTTTGATTTTCTGTTTGCACTTATTTCACTGAAATCGAAACTTTAACTGATTTCTACCTGAAACACGCAATCCTATCCTTCATTAAAAGGTAGTAATTGAGAAAACAGTTTTACAATGCAACAGAAAAACATAAAAAAAGATAAAGAATTCAGTGGCTGGAAAAGAGACTAAACACTAGATCAAATAAACTACGTTTACAATCTCTCACCGCATAAAGCCTGGG
Organism: Palaemon carinicauda; assembly: GCF_036898095.1. Lineage (NCBI taxonomy): Eukaryota > Metazoa > Arthropoda > Malacostraca > Decapoda > Palaemonidae > Palaemon > Palaemon carinicauda. The sequence continues at coordinate 138,375,824 of NC_090732.1, read as the reverse complement.
AACAAGAATAAAACCCTAGAAACGTTTTACCTTCTTCCCCTACAGCGACTAGGGAGAAGAGAGAAAAAACGAGAACAACGTTACCCGCTTGAACGAAACGTTTATTCTCCTCTCTCTCCCTCCGTCTCTATCTCTCTCTCTCTTCTCTCTTGATTTAGCACGTGAGAGAAGAGCCCAATTATATATCGTTAAAACATGTTATTTGTTAAAGGAAAAAACTGAAAGGTTTCCCAAATAAAAAGTTCCTTTATTTAGAATTTAAACCATTTAAGCTAAGAAAGAATGAACGAAACGCTAGAATCGGTTTACTCTTACTGCAAAGTGAAACCGTGATACACTCTCTCTCTATCGTAACGATAGAGCGCAAGTTGAACGTTCTGAACGTCAACAACTGCGGAGACTAAAAACTAAACGTTAGTTCATCTTTGAAAACAGTACGAGACTATCAAAGAAAATCTTCCATAAAACATTAAAATTAAAAAAGTATTAAATTCTTTAAAGGTTAAATACGATATAACGGGCTCAATGTTAATTAACTTCGGTTCCAAGTTAGGACCGCCTACTATTAGGAAAGGTCGCATATAAACAAACATAAAAATTTATTTTTTGTAAGTTTATAATAATTGGAAAGTTAACCGAAGAGGCCTAAAAAGGCGGAGAGATATAAAATAAATGGATCTATAACGTGTTAAGCAAAATTACCAAAAACCTAAACACACTTCCGTCTAAGGGAAGGGTCGGCCATTTAAAAGTGAAAGAGAGTCCATACTCTCTTCGTCACCATAATTAAATCTATCCAAAACGAGTTCAAGTTTTGAAATGAAGAAAAAACCCCTGCATAGCGAAAGCTCAAAACTGGAATAGTGTACTTCACCAAATCGTTGTGAAAACAAATCCAGTTAGGAACGGCGTATTTAGTAGGTCTTGCCGGTGGCACGACAGAGGAAAAATTGGTTCTTTGTTGACATCGAGTACTTGAGTACCTACTTGACAGATGGCGCTGTTGATGTACACCCCCACCTGTATAGCGATCGCTGGCGTATCCCGACCGTAGGTTTTTTCTGTCGGGCAACAGAGTTGCAGCTATATGATCATCGGGTAAGTTTAATATTGAAAACTCCTTTTTCAAACATCTTTGCTTATCTCTTCTTTTTGAAAGTTTAAATATATATGTATATATATATATATATATATATATATATATATATATATATATATGAGAGAGAGAGAGAGAGAGAGAGAGAGAGAGAGAGAGAGAGAGAGAGAGAGAGAGAGAGAGAGAGAGAGAGAGAGAGCATTATCTTTCAGATTACAGCACTATTGTAATACCAAGTGTAAAAATTACCTGCTTACTTCTTTTGCTATAAATAATAGGGATGCTATGTGTAAATATAGATATCAGCTCTTGGGGAAATACTGTAGCCTTTGTCTTAGGTAATTATCATGAAATGATAAAACAATTGTGGTATCAACTATCTTCGCGGAAGACTTTTCTAGTTTCCTGTATCTTTTCTTGTTTTTAGGGCTAGATCTTTGTAGGTAGAATAAATTTGTTACTATGTTGCTCAATTTATCAAACTTTTGCCGATAGCTGTTACAGCCTATAATTACAGTAATGGGTTTCATTAGGACATCACTACAAAGAAATCATTATCCTTAAATACTGCAATACTGCAAAGGAGAGTGCATTTATACAAACGATTATTAGAAGAAATCTAAAAAAAAATAAATAAAGACTATTAGGAAAATTTTAATAAATTTTTTCTCAAAATTTCATGAAGATATCTGAATATTTGATAAAATTGTTATTTTCATAATAAGATAAATATTTTAATATACTTACCCGCTGATTATATAAGAATGGCTGGCGTCAGGGACGCCAGCCATTCTTATATAACCAGCGGGTAAGTTTTATATTTAAAATTTCATAATTCCAGTTGAGTTCCAAACATCTTGTGTTGGAGTAAAACCTTAACTCAATGAATCCCACAATACTACTTCCCAAGGGTCCAGGATAAGTTCTGGAGGCATGTTGCCTAATGTCCTCTTGAACAACTTTTGTGTCCCTGCTAAGGTCCTTTAATGGAGGTCTCTTGATATGCGCTTCAACGAAATGCTGATGTATGGCCCCATTATTGTGATGAGCTTACAGTCTTCACTTGTGAGTTGTCGTCATGTGGGGAATGTAGCATATATTCAGGGGCTTACTTCCCATTTTGAGCAATAAATATAAACTAGATCTAATAACATGGTCTTATAACAAATGAAAAAATACAAAAAACCAGAATAAAGCATTTATTTTTAAATATTTATTTGGCTTAAGGCTACAGACACTTATGTACAGGAATTTTGAATAATCAGTATTTCAAAACTTCATTTTTAAAGCTCTACATTTGCTCTGATGATTATGCCTTTTGATGTTTTACCCTCTGGATGAGGGTGATGACAGTGTTTCCTAGCTTTGACCACTTCATATCCAAATAAAACACAACGTCCGGGGCAACTTCTATTTGAGCATCGCCAATAACCTCTAAATTCACGACTACGTTCTTGGGTATATGAAAAGCCATTGATATGTAGCTTCATTCCTCTCTGGGCCGTCTTAAATGTTGGATGACATTCAACTGGCATGTCTTGGGGAATCTGTCATCATTAATAAAGACATGATTAAAGTTTTACAACTGCAGCAATCAAAATCATAAAGATACTGAAATACAGTAGTTTAATTTGTATCCATTTATGTGTAGTGTTGAAAATTAAAGAAGTGAAAATACTACAATTTGTAAAGTGAGCAAGAATTTGACAGATATATGCTTTATTCTCTCTTTATCAGTCATTACTCAGTGGTATAAAATAAGAATCATGTACAGTACACAATTCAAGGCAATAGTAACTTGGTATAAAAGTACCCATACAAATTTTTTTATGTCTGAACCTATACAGTGCATAATGAATTTAAATACAGTCAATAGAGGTTTAAATCTAAGTCTAACACTGTCTATGAAATATGAAAAAAAAACTACATATATATCTTTTTTTACATGTGCCAATATCTAAAAATTTGTTACAACAAAAGAATGATCTGCCACTCTTAAGTATTTGAACACCTGAATAAAGATGAATGTTCAAAATGACTCATGGAGTTTTTATGCTTAGATATGATTAAGTGTCTTTTCATGTTGTAAAACTGAGGACAAAGCTATTAAAATCTAATCATTCCCAAGTTGATGCCATAAAATTTTGTAGGTATTATGCCAATTTGTCAAATCCACAAATGGGATTTAAACATTCAAAAAAAGTCCCAGTTTTACCTTCTGCTTTAAGAAAGGTAAAATCTTCTAATATACAAATATACATAAATTTTCCGTTTGTTTCAAATATCTTTCGTGCCAGTTAATTATATTTTAGGTACATGCACAATTGTTCCACTTATAACGTCAAAGGAAAAAATGATGGGCACTGTAGAAGAATTTCATTTCAATTTTGATAAGATTCCTTTAGCCAAAGCTACAGAGTACTGTATGAAAGTACAAGATGAACTGGAAAGCTCAAATACTATAATGTCTAGAAAACAGGGGTACTGTTTGCAGGGGCAGTTATCAAAATAAAAATTATGAAGTGACATTTATCAAACATCAGTATTATTTCACACATTTAGAAAATGTTCAATGTCAATAGGATGAAAAATGTAAAAGTACATTTCATTTTTTGATAAGCAAATGTATTGAAAATGTAAACAAAAGTAATAGGTAGTAGGTTGGCCAGGGCACCAGCCACCGGTTGAGATACTACCGCTAGAGAGTTATGGGGTCTTTTGACTGGCCAGACAGTACAACATTGGATCCTTCTCTCTGGTTACGGTTCATTTTCCCTTTGCCTACACACACACTGAATAGTCTGGCCTATCCTTTACATGTTCTCCTCTGTCCTCATACACCTAACAACACAGATTACCATATAATTCTTCTTCACTCAAGAGGTTACTGCACTGTAATTGTTCAGTGGCCACTTTCCTCTTGGTAAGGGTAGAAGAGACTCTTTAGCTATGGTAAGCAGCTCTTCTAGGAGAAGGACACTCCAAAATCAAACCATTGTTCTCTAGTCTTGGGTAGTGCCATAGCCTCTGTACCATGGCCTTCCACTGTCTTGGGTTAGAGTTCTCTTGCTTGAGGGTACACTCGAGCACACTCTCCTATCTTATTTCTCTACCTCTTGTTTTGTTGAAGTTTTTATAGTTTATATGAGATATTTATTGTTGTTACTCTTCTTAAGATATTTGATTTTCCTTTCCTCACTGAGCTATTTTCCCTGTTGGAGCCCCTGGGCTTATAGCATCCTGCTTTTCCAACTACTGTATGGTTGTAGCTTAGTAAGTAATAATAATAATAATACTCAAGAAAACATAGAGGTGATGTTTTTCTTCCCAACACCATATCACTTATCCAGCCAATGGACCAGGTGATTACTACAAACTTTAAACCCCAAGGCACTAGCCACCTGTTGAGATACTACCACTAGAGTGTTACTGGGTCTTTTGACTGGCCACACAGTACTACATTGGATCCCTCTCTCGTTACAGCTCACTTTCCCTTCGCCTACACATACACCGAATAGTCTGAAGATATCTAATTTAATGTTGTCACTGTTCTTGAAATATTCAATTTTGATTGTTTATCCTTCTCTTGTAGCTTATTTATTTCCTTGTTTCCTTTCCTCACTGGGATATTTTTCCCCGTTGAAGCCCTAGGGCTTATAGCATCCTGCTTTTCCAACTAGGGTTACAGCCCAGCTTGTAATAATAACAATAATAATAATAATAATAGAGTAAACATCTAATAGCCAGACTCCAATCAGCCATGGATGACAATCCTGATCTGGATGTTTTGCAATAAGCTACAGTAAAGTATTGGAAGATTTTCACTATTGCTGACTGCCTCTGTGGTAGAGGAATTCTTAAGGATATGATACCAGACAGTGAATGCCTGTTGGAAACATGGCGGACTCAACTGCATGAAGAGCGTTAAGGGTATTGGTCTTCATGATACCTTGAATAGGATGATGAAAATTGTGGCACTGGCACAGAAAATTACCTTCAAAGGATTCCAGAAAATTGCTGAAGACATCTTGGAATTGCTTGAAAGATATGATGTTGAGCTCAACAAGGAAGACCTTGACGAGCTGGTATGGTCAGCAGGTCTAGAGGAGAAAGAAAATGATTATGAAAGCGAGGCTGATAAACACAAAATCCCACTTGATAAGTTGGGGAAGATGTCACAGCAGATGGAGACTTTGAAAAATACTGCCTACAGTATGGACCCATCACAATGCTCAACCCACAAAGAAACCTACCCTTTCAGCCACCAAAACTGCTCAACCTATCACCAATTTTCAAACATCAGTGGAAATTCACAGCAGTGATGATGATGCTGTAGACAAACCTTCCTTCAAAAAGAACAGATAAGTATTTTTAAGTAATTTTACGACTCCTTTGAGGTCATGTCCATATCATGTGCTCAATAAATTTTGTGAAGATGAACATAACTAACTTAATTTGCCAGTAAAAATTAAAGTTTTTATTTTTATTCACAAAAGGGATGATGAGTCTACTTAAGACATATGCAATGCAGTTGTGTATCCATTACCAAGTATTCAATGGTATCTAAGGCTATTCACACACCTAATTAACGTTATTGAGAAAGAAGGAAGCTACGATACCTACTTAGAGGATGACCGATAAAATACCCCCACCGTATTTGTTTTATACGATAGTACAGTAGGACTTTAATGGTACTGATACCCTCCTCAGTGCTTCCATAATACCACAACCCCTTATTAATTTTCCTTTTAGTATTCACTGCCATAATAATACAGTAATACTGTACAATATTAGCAAGTTATTTTTCTAGAGAATGCTCAACTCGCTGTCCCAATGAGACCTTGGTTGGCAAGGGAAGATTTGCCAAAGCAAAGTACAGAAAGTCTATCAGCTTTGGCAAATCTTTCATGAACTCAACACTGTTTTGAAGTCTATTTATAGGGAGGCAAGTCGACCTTGCAGGCCCATCTGTGATTTGGTAAGGGAAGAGAAGTGTTACCGGGTGGAAGCAGTAGAAATTTGTTGATTTACGCCATTCTCGAGCATCCCTGTTACTTAACCTCCAGCAAATAGAAAGGTTCAACTGTACCATTCTTAACAAACTTCTCAAAACATGGAAGCAAAAGTCTGTATACAAAGCTTGGAATCCTCATCCAGCTCTATGGAAATGGGAGTAGCAGGGTGATGTTCTGGCTCATTCTATTCAATCTGTTATGTTGATAATGACTCTTAATTTGTGAAAAACTAGGAAGAGGAGAGGGCCCAATAAAACAGCAATTGGATAGTAGCCTCTTCTATATCAAAATAGTTACAAGCCCATACAAAAACATATCCTCACCAATTGATTGATCTGCAATAGGTCAATGATACTGCCGTTTTAGCCCACACACCAGTATATGTAACACATCTTAATAAAATCTACATTTAATATACCAGGCACTAAGCTTGCAGACACATTCAAGAAAACAACACATAGTGCAACAAGCTACTGTAATCTAAATAAGAATATGCTCATCTTCACCATCAATCATACACAATTACAAGTGATACTGTCTTTTAAATACTTTGGTATAATTGTTTTCTCCACCACTAAGATCAGTGATGATGTACTGAAGAAGGCTTCACATGCTTTTGGCAGACTGAGGACCAAAGTGCCCAGAACAAACACCTGGGACTAACCACATAAGTCTAGTTATGAGAAGCACTATGCATCTCCATACTGTCCTATCATGCATAGAAATCAACCATATACAGTATTTAAACCATCTCAATCAACTGGAGCATTTTCAAATTGCCTGTTTTCATTAATCTAACAATATCCATTCTTTCCAAATGATCAGTCTATCTCAAAGTACATTAAATCTATCTTTTCACCAATGCTAACAATTTTACCATTTCTCTGCATCGCCACAATTCTCCACCTTTAAACTATTCTTATGTTATAAAGTATTTGAACTTTGACATTCCAAATTGTTAATCAAAACAGCTTTGAACTTCATCTTTCAATAACACTTACAGTATTACCCACAATTGATTTCAATAAAGGAAAGTTAACCTAACGATCGCTTTATACATTCCCAACTTGGTTTCCATGAACACCCAAGGTTCTTCTTAATCTATGATCACTTTATACATTCCCAACCTGGTTTCTGTGAACACCTAAGGTTCTTCTTAATCTTTTGTATACACCTTGAACCTCCTTTGCTTCATCTATTTCATCCTATCATTGATTCTATTCACTGAATAACCTTAATGCTGCTTACATTTCTAATACCTTTCTCTTCACCATCCCCAATCAGTACTGATTCACCTGCAAAATTCAAATTTTCAACATTCCATTTATAAATCATTTGCTTATTAATTTTGTACCCATTTCTGTTATCTGTTTTCTTGCATCATTCTACTTATCATGATGTCAAAAAGTCACACATCACACCTCTCTCAAATCCACTTTTACACCAAACCAGTAATTCTCTCCACACATGCTTCATATCCATCACAGAAATTGTTGAATGGTTTCAGCAACTTATTTTGTATATTACGTATACCAACTACAACATTTCAGTGTATGTACAGAATTTTTTCCACATGACCTCGTGCTTAGCCAATGTAAATCTCATATGATCCACACATTATCTTCTTCGTCTAATCCCCCATATTCTTCGAATATCAATATTTATGTCATTTGAGCTCCTCTCTTTATCAAAATCTTACAACTGTATGGAACTTCCCAGATATGCAGTATTAGGTAATGTTTATGTCTCAGCAACTTTTACAGCTCCTCCATCATCCTACATCTTTATACATAAGAGGTATGTACTGTATATAGTACATGACCGGGACTTGGCTCATTGGAACCGGTAGCAGTTAAGGTGAGATCTATAATAAGGCCCCTGATTCAGTTAAAGATAAGCAGATTCATTACTTTGTCATTTTAGTCATTTCTGTTTCATGATGACTCCCTTTAAGGCAGTCAGTCACATGATGATTAACTTAACAGCCCAGCCAGTTTAATGTTATTTACCTCTAAATAGTGGTGAGTATGGTAATACAGTACTATGCTTTTACTCTGACAGTGTTGTAAAGACTTTCAAAGGCATATCCCGTTTTGTAGGGCTTTGACCTTACAATATAACTTTTGTTTCTTTGCTAATAGGGAACTCACGAGCCTCAATTTGTATCATTTGTTCCATTTTACTTTTTTTTTTATTTAACAGATTCCTTCTACTGAAATTTTCTTTTAGGCTAATATACAGGATAAATTTGTTGTACCTAAACTTAATATTCTCAAATCAAACTGATAAATTTTATCATACTGTATGTCCTACTTCATGATCCCATTCATTGCTTTAGGCTTTAGCAAATATTACTTGAGAGGTAAGGTTCATACTTACAGTACCTTGATTACAAGATTCATTAGGGATACATAGGAGGTGTGACTCAATAGTCCACAAATCAACATATATTTTAGGTAGGGAATAGCGTGTCTCGGATTTATGTAGAGCATGAAAGTTGCCTTATGTAAATTTTAAGTTTAAATTGAAAAATTATTTTGGTTCCAATCAAGACATTTTCCATATATCAGTATTGGTATCATGTCCACTTTTGCCCTAACATTGCTACTAAGACTAGTATGCTTTCATTATTATTCATACTGAACTGCTGTACAAAGCATACTGTACTATGTGTGACTTATGCCATCTAACACACCTCTCCTTTATCTTTCTTTACATACACCCATACCTGATCGATCTTATTTCTCCAAATATTTAGGTGCTTGGCATTTTTTTCATGATCAATTATTTCCCATTGTTATAAACCAGTTCACAGATAGAGGGAAGCATAATTTTCTTCAAACTTTACTCTTTCATCTTTATTTTTCCATTCTTTTTCCCCTGGTCAATTCAAGACTTTTGCTAAGAATTTTTCTATTCCGTTATCCACATGATCTACACGACAGTACTGTAGTTCAGCCAGGCTAATAAGCGAAAAATTACTTTAAAGATTTGTATGAAGTATTTATTAGTAAAAGTGTATAATAGAGAAAGTTTCACTGAATGACTCAGTGGGAAAACCCATGGGATAGGCAAGCTTAAAAGCACATGTTGAAATCAATAATGTATATTGCAATACAACATAGCCTACTCGGCAAACACCGTTCACATATAATCAATGATTGAGTTACAGGTGTACTTTATACTATAGAAATATTCTGCAAGATCTTCAAACAAGCAGTATAGGTTCATGAAATCTTTAAGAATGTTTACTACATTGTTACTTGTAAAACTATTCGTGCATTACATTGGCCTATTAATATGCTTATGCTTGGGTATTACTGATTTTGAAAAGAATTATCAATATGTTTCTGCTTATCCTAATATTGCTGTACAAAAAAAAACTAAAACACCAAAACTTAGACTTACAGGTCTCATTAAAATCACAAATTTTGAAAATTTTATTTTTTTTTAACTAGAAATCTGACTCCTTAATAAGCATGATTTCAGCATAGCCTAAATTTGGTTGCTAGAATTTATAACTAGGTGTTGCTAGTTACTGGCAGGGGGGGATGGAATCCTGCACACTTGCCACCACACTGAGTAGACACTCTCACCCTCACCTAGGACTTGTGAGATGGTTGTGGGAGGGGAAACTAAAGGACATAGGTCTGTAAAATTAGGATATAAATTATATGAAAATTCTGTGACATGTTCCTATAAACCATCCTCCTTAAATATGAGACTAATCCAAAAGGGGAAAAAAATTGCTATAGCCAAGCTGATTTGAGTATTTGTTTACAAGAGCACGCTCTCCATTTACTCCAAAATTATGCAGTCCGCAGCTTTCCTCTTTTTGTACAGTAATTAGGAGGTTCTTTAAATGCTGGGAAAACAAAAAATAGCAAGATATGTTGCACAAGGGGGGAGGGGGAGGGGTTGGTGGAGGAGGTACTAAACGACCTGGAACCGACATCGTCAACACAATCAAAGTAAATTTTGTGACGTCAGTGGACATTTGGTATATATTCAAAATATATACTAGATTAAAAATGGAGTAATTACTCAAAAGTGTCACTATTTGTGAAATGTATATTTTATATTTGGTAAATATTTGATAATAAATCTTATTAAAGTGTTTTTTAAAGAAACTATTTTGAGTATGACTAGTTTTCCCAGATGACGTTATGCTACACTAACGCCTTCTATTGACCACTCCCTAAGGATGCTTGCCAATTTCCCGCCAATGAAAAGTCATACACTGCAAAAATAGTCATGCTCATAAAAAGTTTGTGCAAAATAAATAACATTTATTTTCAAGTATTTACCAAATAAAATATACATTTCACAAATAGTGACACTTTTGAGTAATTGCTTAATTCTTAATTTAGTATATATTTTAAATATATACCAAATGTCCACTGACGTCACGAATTTCTCTTTGATTGACTATGTTGACGATGTCGGTTCCAAGTCTTTTAGTACCTCCTCCACCAACCCTTCCCCCTCCCCCCTTGCGCAATATATCTTGCTATTTTTTGCTTTCCCAGCATTTAAAGAACCTCCTAATTACTGTACAAAAAGAGGAGAGCTGCAGGACTGCATAATTTTGGAGTAAATGGAGAGCGTGGTCTTGTAAACAAATACCCTGATTTGTTTAAAATCTAGGGATGTCAAAACACTCAAACCCTGAAGAGGTGCACGAGCGTAGACTCCTTCAACCTCCTAAGAATCTAAGAGGTAATTCTCAGATAATAGGCTAGTTTTCTGTCCAAAGACAGATGGACAGGGAAGAACCTGTACTGCACTTTTATATAAATTTTATATAACAGTTACCTATACCAATGTCTGATTCAACAAATGATAGCATGATTACTGCACCCTAAGAGAGGGGGAAAAAATTATGAATGGCCTGAAGTTCTTACCTCTGAATCCTAGACTAATATAATAACCACTTTCTTAGACAAGAAGGTTCTTGTCATGTGAGAGAGTTAGGTACAGTACATAACCTGCTGAACAGCTACCACAGGTCCTTATGAAAATGAGGACATTCTTATGGGTACAGTACATAGTGGGCAGGAAAGGTCCTGTGTTTCCAGAGTTCTGCCATCAAAACCTTGTGGCAATGACAGCAGATCACATCTCTTAGGGAGGAGATAAAGAGAAATTCTGAAAAATTAGGGTTGCCAACAGAGGGGGGTTCTGAGTTTTTGCTACAGGCTTAGGAATGAAGGTGAAGACTTTTCTCCTTCCCTCAGAATGACTAAAACGTGCGAGATACTGTGGCGCTCATCTACTCACTTACTTGAGTCTAAGGCAAGGAAAAAGACCATCCTAAGAGTGACCTGAGAACTCTCAGTGACATTCCACGTGGGTGGCTAGAGTTCTCGTGGAGGGCAAGACTGATGGAAGCTCCTCATCAGCATCCAAATTCCCACAAAGAGGAAAGATCTAAGCCCTTCAGTCTAGTCCTGGCTCAAGGAAAGGCAATAGTCTTTCACTGCTGAAACTGATAGAAGCTTCTTTTGGCGTAGCTGAGAAACCCTGTAATCAGCTGCTGACAGGCTCTGACCAGAGAAGTAAGCTTTTTACTACACTAATTGCAGAAGGTAGACCACTTTGCTTGAGAGACCCCTGCAGAGGATCTTTGTGGATATCCAAACATCTCCTGTGCAGTCCCTCGTGAAAAGTTTCGCTCGAAGGAGATGCCGTATAGCTTCCACCCTTAAAGTAATACAAAATTATTACTATTATTAAAATCAATATTACTATTAAGATTATTAAAATGATTATTACTGTATTATTAAAATTACAATGTCACCAAACTTTGGTACCTCTGCAAGTGGGGTAGGCAAAGTAGGTTGGGACACTAGGACTAGGGTAATTAGTTCTCTCAGTACCTCTACTAGGACCATTCAGCATGTGGTCATTTGGGAGCCACCAGGGTTACCTTGAAATTTGGGTTAGTCAGCACCCTGCTGATTATCTTTTGAATCCGGCAAAGCAGTGGAAAGGCATAGGCATCTAGGTTGTCAATTGTCCCAAAGATGCTGTAAGACATCCTCTAGTCCCACTGAAAGGCCTGGGACTGGTGAGCAGAAGACTGGAAGTTTCTTGTTGAGCATTGTGGTGAAGATGTTGATTGATGGGAAAACCCAATTGATGGGGGGAAACCCAAATAGTCAACAGACTCCTCGCTACTAGAGGATGAAGAGATCACTCTGCTCTTACCACTTTTCCTTAGTGAGTGAGCTTGTCAGCAATCACATTTCCTATCTTGCTGACAGCTTCACTGCACTGTCTATAGGCCAAGTGTGCACCTGCTTCACCAACTCATAGGGGTGCTATGAAACAGTACCTCCTTACTTGTTGACGTACGCCACACAGGTAGCATTGTTGGTCATGAATGCTACTGGGTGGCCTATCAAGCACTGTTGGAATGCTTGCAACACCAGAAGTGCTGCCTTCACCTACAACAGGTTAATTTGCAAGTGACTCCTCGATCCAGCTACCCAACGCAGTTTAGTTCCTCATGTGCTCACCCCAGCCCTCCTTCAATGCATCTGCAATCAACAGCACTTCCAGAGGACACAAATAAGGGGCTCAGAAGTAAAGGACATTATCAAAGGTGCTGTCCTCGGAGAGGGAGGAGGACAAGGACACTTTATTCACCTGTCTTTAAAGTAGGTTGAGCCTGGTCAATGGGTTATACATCAGAATCTCCTTTTGCAGAACGAAAGGCAGAAGTGGAAGGTTCTGCAGCAGTAGACTTGGGAGTCTTAGCAGAGGCTAGGGCTTGGAGCAGCTTATCAGTTGACATTGTCCTCAATACCTAGAGATGGCTATAGTCTTCAACTGTAAGGACATGGTCAGTAAAAGGACGAATGAATGATTTGCAATTATCTGGCATCATCGATGGTGATTTGAGTATGCTTAATTAACAATTAATAACTTAAGATAAAAACTAAAATGAAAACAGAAATGACTAAATAACAATAAAACTTAAAATTTAATGTATTAATAAATGAGTAAGAAGGTCAGCTTCCAATATGAACTTAAAAATGCCACTGGCATCATAAAAAACATCTCCAAGAATCTTGGCAAGGATGTACCTGCCATCCTCACCACGAGTTTCAGAAAGGATTTTGTTCCCTGATACCTACCAGACTGGAACATTCAGTAAGTAAATGCGTTAGAGTCAAAGGAGCCAAGCAATCATCACAAAATGGCTGACACTTGCCAGTCATCAGGAACTCATGAGTTAAACATGTGTGGCCAATTCTAAGGCAACAGAGAACAGTCTCCCACCTTCTTGGCATACTACCATACTCCCATGAAGATAAAGTATTTGTTATTTCCTTCATCTTATTCTGATCAACAGCATTCTAGTAACGCTGCTAAATATCACCAAGAAACTTTTAGATGTGCAGCAAAAAGTCATTACATGAAAGAAGAATCTTCCAGGAAGTAATTTGTCTGCCTCTGCATTTTCCGGCAAACACACGAGCTGGGACCCTGTAAAACTTAACTTCTTTACATGCAGTGCAACAAATATAGAGCCATTCTAAAAATTTTAAAACTAAAGGGTTGGTTGGATTAAGAACTGCCAGTGACTGCAGCACCCTTTTTGCATCCTTAAAAATAGTAGAATTACTCTCTTTCATTACTGCAATTTTTTTCAATAGAAGTCAGGATACCATACAGTTCTACTTTAATGATAAGAGGGAGGTAAAGGGAGCGCACATTTACAATTAAAATAAGAATTGTATAAAAAAACCTAACGACAGCACTGGATTTTGAGCCATAAGTATAAATCAACTATCCCTGTGTTGTTCTGCCTGTTCTAAATAGGTAGACAGCACTTTTTCATTTATCGTGTTGCCCTTAGAGCCAGTAAATTACAGAATGGGATATCTGGAGGTTTGCAAGGAGGGGTGACTGATAGCCTAAAAGGTAGTGCCCCACTCCTTGAAAGATTCAGGCAATTTAGCAGTTGTTTCACTCTGAATCAATAACGATTTGGGGATATAGAGTTAGCCTCATAGTAGAAAAAAAAAATTATCTTTATTTGCAGCTTCAAATGACAGTGAATTAGGAAGCTTCTGTAACCTATACCAATATCCAATCAAAACAGACCAGCAATATAAGTCTGGAGGCCACTCACCTGCATCAGCTAAAAAAGTAGCTAATCTTAAGCCAGTGTGGTGAATGGAATCTAAAATCTTCAACTTAGTCGTACTGTAGAAGCTGAAGAATATATTTTACATTCATATAAAAGTTTCGATAAAATAAAGGCTTTATGCAGTCTCAGGAGAGTCTAACAATCTGCTCCCCAAGATGTATGGGCTAGTACTAATAAAATATTCATAATCTCTAAACATCTAAATTTTTGCTTTTTGAGATGTGAGACCCAAGTCATCTTTCTGTGGAAGGATAAACCTAGAAATTGTGTTCAACACAGGGAATACAATGGCTTTTTATACATATATCTGGGTCTGGGTGTACACAACGAATGCGACAGAAATGAATGACAACTGTTTTACTTATAGAAATCTTCAACTTCTTCAAATCTACCCATCTCATAATTTGATCGATCTTGAGATGAAGCTTTCTTTCAACTGTTGCCATTCTTGCTAATGCAAATGAAACAGAAAGGTTATCCATAAAGATAGTGTACAGAACGTCTTCTGAAATCACAGAAGAAATTCCATTAATTGCTAGCACAAATGATGTAACACTAAGTCTGCTGCCTTGTGGGACTCCTTCCTAACATTTACTTCCAGACAGAGTTTTACCTACTGTAACATGAATGAATCAACTTTTTTAAAAGGCCTGAATAAATAAAGGCAACTCACCTCTCAAACCAAACTCATGGACATTCTTAAAGACATCATACCTCCATGTGGTATCATAAGCCTTTTCAATATCAATGAATACTGTCACATGATGATTCTTGGAAGCAAACAACTCTAGACAGACAAGTGCATCCATTGTAGAGTGCATTCTTCTAAACCCACACTGCACTGGTGATAAAATACCCTTCTTTTCTAGCATCCATACAAGCGTTGCATTGACCATCTTTTCCATGATTTTACATAAACAACATACCGTATCAATGCAATAGGTCAGTAGCTTGCTGCTAAAACTTTGTCCTTTCCAGGTTTTAAAAAAGCTACAATAATAGCCAGTTTAATGTTATTACACATGTGTTTCATCATTGCATGAGGAATTTTGTCCAGATGGGGGGGTCAGTAAAAGGAGAAAAGTGGAAAATATGGCCTTCACTACCGAGAGGTGACAATATCGCCTCACCTGAAACTTGTCCTAAGAGCAGGATGGAATCACCTTTCCTTCCTCAGGTTCCTGCCAGAGGATTTAGCCATAGAGGATGCCAAAGATGGAGCAGATACTCTACACCAAAGGGCAAGAAATGAGAGTCAGAAGCTCTATTTGGCTTAGGGAAGACCCTGTACAATGAATCACTTCTGGACTACTTCCTCCTCCCGTCATACTCGAACCAATGCACCGGTGACTAAGCCCTACTCTAATCAGAAGGGTATGTCTGCGAATGGGTATAAGGAATTAGAATCCACATCCTGCCTGTTCATAAACCAACCAAACTTATGCCACAGATTACTATGTCAGGACAGCATGCCCACAAGGATTCTCCATATTCAAACACTCTGAAAAGAGAAAAAGAGATACTGTAATAAGAAACAGCTAATTTTTTACTAGTTCAGGGTAAAACCGTACTGTTCTGTGGCTGAAATCAAAGTGGCTATTCAGTATGCAGACAAGCGGGCAGACCTTCCCTATCACCCACCAGTAATTACCAACACCTTGTTATAGTATAAATTCCAACTGCCGAATTCCAGTCATACTGATTTCCTACTCCTATTAAAGGACAAATGTTTCTATTAGAGTAGGATATCATTTTTTTTTTTTGGTAATGGAAACTGCAAGCATATTTTCTAGAGTATATTTGCTAATTTTTTAATATAGCTAAAGATCTTGTCTGATGATAATGTCAGAAGATGTTTTACCACCAGTTTCGGGTGGATGGACGTGAACTCCAATCTTAATCACTTCTCTTCCATGAAGGACCAAACGTCCTGGACATTTTCTATCCTGACAGCGCCAATACTCCCGTACTCCACTGCTCCTGTTCTTTGTGTATGCAAAGCCTGCCACATATATCTTGCCCAGTCCTCTTGTAATCTTACTACTGGTACTAGGAGAACCACCAATTACTTGTTCCCAAATCTGTCATCACCAATGAAATATCAATTAATAAAGGGCCATACACTGTACATAACTGAAGAAATTATGGTACTTTTTGTGTGTGTGCAACTCTATAACAATAAAATAATTATAAGTATACTAATCCTATAAAAAATAGCAACCACTGTCTTTATACATGAAATTACTTTACTACTTCAAACAGGTGAGAGACTAAGAACTTTAATAAGAAAACATACATTTGAAATTCCTAGAAGGATAAAACTACCCCTAAAAGGGTATACCCAAACTTTCTCACTACTCCCAATTAAGCTTGTTTTGCTCTTAAGTTCATATAACACTGAAAAAACTCTCACAGAAGAGAGGAGGGACCTTCATACAAAGCAAGGATTTACAATCTACAAATTATAGAATGTTAAGATTTGTTTACTTTTGCAACTAAATTCAAAACGATTTAGCTACCAAGAATAAAGGTAATGTACCAGAATTTTCTGGTATGAACCTATTTAGGGTTTCAAGTTCCCTTACCCTAAGTAATAAGTTAACCATCACTGATCTTTCTCTATTTCTAAAGCTAGTGGCTTACCAGATTCAACAATGTTTAATTTGAAATGGAAATTTGAATGAAAGTAAGAATTTTCACTTGAAATACAGGTCCAATTTGGGATGGTCGCTGATAGTTATGAGTTAAAAGTTAGATAGAAGAATAGAAAAGGAGTCATGTTTGACAGAACAAGTTACCCAACTCCACGGTTACTCCAACGAGACCAATTTCAAAAACATCAAGGTACCAGTACAAGTCAAACGACATCCTAAGGTAGGTGTACATGAAGATGAACTGCTACTTACTAACTCATATACCTATGGAGGCCATCCCTGATTTTGGAGGTGGTGAAGGTAAACTGATGCCTTTCAATATGTAATACTGTTAGCCTGATTTAACCAATGACTGTATCTCAAGAAGTCTAACCTAATTGGGAGATGATAATGCAAGGTTCAAAAGAATCTGCAAGAATGCTAAGCAGCTGATGTTAGGGGTTAAGAAACAATGAATAGCAGACAATTTTTTCGGCATACCCAAGTGATTTTTGTAGTGGAGCCTTCCAAACTGTTTAGAAGTTCAGGAGAGAAGAATCAAAAGAAAAAGGCCTTTTTGGAGTATAATTGCTAGGTAATGCTTTCAAAGGTTGTTCAAGGGATTTACGAAGTACTGTATATGGAAAACAAAGATAGGAATCCTACTTTGGGAGTCCCTCAATCTCAGTTGATATCTGTTCCCAATTGAAAATGAAAATACTTTACTCTCTGCATGATTTGAGGTCTAGCTCTTTTGGAGGAACTGATGAGGGTTGCAACACCTTTGTTAGCTTTAGTATTTTTCAAATTCGATAAAGAAGCCTAATCGTAAGGATAAATTGTCATACAAAAAGAGGATGTTTCCTTCAGTCGCATCCATTACATTATCCAGTCCACTTGGTACAATTGATTCAAGAACTGTCTTAGCAACAAATTCAGGGATGAAGCGGAGTGTAACCTTCACCCATCCCCTTGAAACTCTAGTTAAAAATGTGCTTTACCTTTTACGGCCACATCAATGTAGACCTATTCATTGCAATTGTAGTTTCTCAATTTAAAGCACTTTTTAGCTGATATGTTATGACATCTGTACTGAAACATATTACATAAAAACTTGAAGAATGTATTCCAGAGGTCTCCAAATATTGAGAAAGTGCAGGCACACTATGAGATCATGAAAGTAATTGATATTCAATTGTCACAACAATGAACATCCACAAAATAAGATCAGGGAGAAAAGAGATTTAAATCTAGAACTGATGGAAACTTGGACAGAAAAAGCACTAGACAGAGTGAAAGTAACCCATGTCAAGGAACCTGATGTAAAAATGCTTATGTTGATGATGATACCTAATCATAAAATTATTTCAACTGTACATAACTTGTGCTGATGCAAAATCCGACAAATTTAGAAGTAATTTGTATTTTTCATAACTATGAAATCCTGAAGTTCTTTACATAGGAGAAGATTTAGTGCGAGTTTGCGTAAATGGCCATAAAAATTGTTAGCGAGGTGTTAACAAACTCCCGGTTGTTACCATGGTAGTGGGGGGAAGCCACTCACTACTGAGACCACTTTTGATTACATGTAGGACTTGCTGAGGGGAAAGTGATGGCAGACAAGTATGTGTAAAGAACTTCAGGTTTGTATAGTAAAGAAAAATACAAATTACTTCCAAATTTGTTATTTGTTCCCACACAAATACAAACCCTCGTTCTTACAAAAGGGGACTCACCTATAAGGGGGCGGAAGTCCATTCAACTAGCTGAAAACTGCCAAAGGATTGCCACATCCAAGCCTAAAGAAGCTTGGGATGGGTATCCTGACACTTCACAAACCAGTTGGTTTGACAATACTCTACCAGAGAGGTCAACAACCCGTGCAATATTGGTTAGTGAGTGGGGAACACACATAACACATCTAGGCTATGTATACACAATAAGTTTGTGGTTATACAAACTGAGACCTAGGCAACCCAACTCTCATTTGCCAGGAAATAAGGGCTGCAACAGAATATATAAACAAATATATATTCAGAAAATTTGCAAAAAGGGGCTTACCTGCAGTGACTGGGAGCCAGCTAGCAGGGCCTTGGATGCTGTACCCCTAGAGAGAGGAAGATGAAGAAAAGAAAATAAAAGTCATTACTTTACATTCATCCCAGGCTAATACCATAATCACTGTCCTCAATTGTCTGCTAATTATCCTTTAAGGGAGCTAAGGCAGCTAGATTACTTGCTGAACAGCTACCACAGGGCCTAGAGAACACATATCGGGGACATGTGAGTCACGTCTTGCAGGTAGTGGGTGGTGAAGGTCGTTTGATACTTTCATACGAATGCTTGCAACACCTGCACCACAGAAAAGTTCCTTCTCAATGCCAAGAACGTGCCAATGCCCCTGACGTTACGAACTCTGGGACATTTTCCCTGGCTCCTAACGACACAGTCACTGACCTGTCTAATCCATGAAGAAACTGTGTTTTTGGTTATCCACTAAGCACAGGACATATTACCAGTTGATCAGTATCATCGTTTACGTCCTGTAGACCCGTAATTTGGAAGGGCCCAAAAATAAAGTCTACTACAGCCTGATTTTGAGTCTTAGCAACAAACACAGGAATGAAGTTGAGTGTAACCTGCCCCCAGCCCCTTGAATGGGCAATGTCGTAGGAGAAACCCTGCAACTTGCTGACCCTCTTTGTAGAAGGTAAGGCGAGGAGAAAAACAGTTTTAGGGGTCGTCACGGTCTGACGCTTGACTTGATGGTTCATAAGGAGCTCCTTTCAGGGAATGCAAGACTTTAACTAAACTCCAAGGAGGAGTCTTGCTTCTGACTAAGGGCAAGATAACTCAAAGTTTAGTATGAAAATAGATAGTTCTGCCAAAGAGGAAATATCAACTCCTTGCAAGTTAGGCTTAAGGCCGAGCGATAGCCATTCACCGCTGAGACTTCAAAGTTTTTCCTCTCGGAGATGCAACAAAAACTCGGCAATCATTGGTACAGTGGCTCTGAGTGGAGAGATAACCCTTCTTTGACAACAACAATAAAATATTGACCACTTAGCCTCATGGACTGCAATAGAAGACCTCCTGAGGTATCCAGAAATACGTTTCGCCACTGGTCGTGAAAACCCACTTTGAGTGAGGAGATGCTGGATAACCTTCAGGCGTGAAGTCGTAAGGATGCAACGGCCCTGTGATAGATCTTCACATGTGGTTGACACAGAAGGTCGTGTAAGGGGGTTAGCTCCCTCATATCCTCTGTCAGCAGCAGCAGCAGAAGGTCCAAATACCCCTCTGGATACAGCCATAGGGGAGCTATTAGAATCATTGATAGGTTGGAAGACGATCTCACCTTGTTGAGGAGCCTCCAGATCAGGCAGAAGATGCAGACATCAAGGTTATCCTAAAGATGGTGGAATGCATCTGAAAATGCCACCTGCAGATCCAGTACTGGAGACCAATACAGTGGCAGTTTGCAATTGAGAGACATCATGAACATGTCTATTAGCGGCGAACCCCACAAAGTCAGGATCAAAAGACCATTCGGACCCAATTATCCGAGCTGAAAGGGAGATCTGTACATCACAGAATCTCGACTGGTAGATTGCAGAGCTGCTGTGAAAACGTACCTCCTTGTTTATTTAAGTACGCCACTATGGCCGTGATGTCACTCAACAACACTACTAAATGACCTGAAAGCTGCTGTTGGAAATGTTCAAGGGCTAGAAAGGTTGCTTTTAACTCCTGGAGGTTTATGTGGCATTGTCGATTGGAGTCGGACTACAGCCCAGAGGTAATATGCTGCTGCAGGTGAGGCCCCACCCTTCTTTTGATGCATCTGTGAAAAGCATCAAATCCAGAGGAGGAAAAATATCTACCACTTTGAGAAGGTTGGAGTCTTGTAACCACCAACTAAAGTCCTTCTTCTTCTGCTCTGATCCTGCCAAAATGAACACTTCTGGAAGATGCCTGCTCTAAGACCATAGGGTCTTCAGCTGTCACTAAAGTGACCGAATGCTAAGGCGACCGTTGGGGACTAAGCGTTCCAAGGACGTCAGGTGTTGATATCGGTAGGCATGTAGCGAGCCTCGTACAAGAAAGGGTCGAGCCACTTCTTGAACCTTTCGATTATGCTTTAAGATGGAAATATCTTCCCTAATCGGGTGTTTATTTGCAATCCTATATACGGCATATAAGGTCTTGTTTGGGCTGCAGGGATGACTTCTCAAAGTTTACCACGATCTTTAGATTGTAACAAAACTTGAGAAACATACATCAGTGTAGGAAAAGGGTCTCCACCGAGTCTGCCCGAATTAGCCAGTTGTCCAGCAGAAGAATCCCACTGCCAGGCCAAAGCACAGCAATCAAAACTGGTATATTCTGTCATGCAGTTAGTCAGACTCTTAGGTACTTCTTTGACAGTGGATGGATCAAGATTGAAAAGTACGAGTCTTTCAGATCCAACGTTTCTCTAACATGGTCTTAACTTCTGCCCAAAGGGTGATCTCCTCTGCTGATCCCTTCGTGAAGGACAATGACCTTGTTGGATGAAAAATCAGGGGAGGGGGAGAATTGATGAACATGACGATGTAACCTGATCAAGGACACTTACTGTTCAGGGTTTGGCCCTATAGCACACTTAACAGCATCTCAGGCATTCCCCCCGGAGGGAACTGTGGGGATAATGGCTCCCTAGCAGGGGTGCTGTCCTCATCTTAGCACTTTCCCTCCTCTTCCTAATCCCTTCTGGTCTGGAAAGGTTATTCTTACCGGCACTGAACTGGCCAAAAGGGTACCTGGAGATCTTATGCACTTTTCGCTGCACAGGAGAAGTTTTTGCCACAACTTGTGCCGAAGAGAAGGGTCAGGATGTTGCTGCCCTGAAGAGTCATGACTTGCTTATATACATTTCTCTGCAATAGCCTTTATGTCTTCAACAAGGAATACAGATGGGGTGGAAATAGGGGAGTTACAGAGCTGAGGATCTCCCTCTTCAGTACTTGCCTCTGGAACTTGGAGACAATGGCGTCTCGCTTCTTCAAGACGCAGTTAGCCTACTGGTTAGCGGCATTATTACTAACATACTCTATCGCCCTAACTCCAGACTGGACGATGTTCTTAAAGATCTTCCGCTTCTCAAGATCTAACTGTCACCGACGAGTGGTCCATCTAAGAAGAGTTTTGAATGGTCACCTTCGCCAACCTCTCCATGTTCGTAGTGTCAGCAACTGCAAACATTACTGGTTGTGCTCTTAGCTTCTTTACTGACAAGGCCTGGGACAAGGATATCACTGTTGGGTCTAAAGGCATGGGAGAAGGGTTGTCCATCAGAATGTTGTAGTACTTCCTCTGCCTCACGAATGGGGGAGGAAGTATCATGGACGAGTTGCTAGCCCTAGGAAAGTCTCTTCTTTTCTTGCAGAGACTGAGTTTTGCCTTCCTGATGGACCCAGCTGCTAATTTGAACCAAGGAAGCTCTAATCTTGGCTTCTTGGGCCTAGGGGCATGGCACGAAAGGTCTATTGTTGCATCTCTCCCATCTGGAGTGGAGTACTTTGGTTCCCCTAAGTCCATTTATTGTCCGAATGCAAGACAGGACTTGAAGGAAGATGGAGTCTGACTTGCGCTGCTCGGTGACTGGGGCCTATTAGGGCTAACTGTTGTTGGCAGTAGACCTACCAAACATTCCAAATCATCAAGGTCTACATCAACCTCCCAGCTCATACTCAGCTGAGCCCGGGGTGGGTAAAATTCGTTATTAGGCACCTTAGTAGAGAAACAAGGCCTATGAGAAATTTTCTGAGGTGTAGGAGCCGACATACCAGAGACTGCCTGTTTTATTCGCCTCTTTAGAACAGGGTCGTAAACAATGTTAGATGCCCAGTTTTTGGGGAATTAAGTCGTGTCTTTTTGACCCCGGGATTTGCCTGTGAAGGAGGCTAAGATGCTATTGGCCTCCTTCTGAGGGCTCTCTTGAGTCTGGGAAGTCTCATTTGACTCCAAAGTCTGTGAGAGATCTGCGGAGCCAACAGAAAGTCCTGGGGATGGAACGAAAGACACAGAGTAGTATATAAGATCTCTCTTGGAGATCTCAATCCCCTACTGGTTCTTGGGTGGAAAATGTCTCCTGAAGGCAGAGTAACCTGCCTTGGCCTTCTACACCTCTGGTGAAGCTTTGTCTGGAAGATTCCCAACATCTCTCACATGGGGCCAGGCTCCGAAAGCTTTGTCCTGATAGCATACGTCTCCAGATGCTTCTCGTATCTGGAAACATACGCTGATGTCTTGAGTATGGGAGGCTGAGCAAGAGGGGCTGATGGTACTGGTGCCCTAGCCAGGGGGCAGGAGATGCAGTGTCAGAGGGAGCACGAAAGATGATCGTTGTGCTCCAACACCTGGGGTAAGTGGGCCCCTAGGGTTCCATGGAGACACTATTGTCACCAAATTAATAGTGACTGGATTATCAGGACAAACCAATGAAGGTCCTAACAAAAGTCCTAACAGAAGCAGCTTGAGTGAACACGGCTGCTTTCACAATCTCCTGAATCCACACAGAATCAGGATTCCATGAAGGTGCAACTGAGCATATTCTGAGGTGAATGCTCGTTAAATGTAAATTTGTGAGAGTTGGTACTCTCCAGAGGTTCGAGCGTGGTAGGCTTACAGAATCATGCCTTGAAAGGGCGCACACACTCGGCAGGATGAGGGCAAGGCAAAAGTTGTTGTGTAAGATGAGCTGAAGGGGGGCGAATAGCTCTTCCCATCTCACCACGCGAATTCCGTGCAGGAACGATTGCCTTGGGTGCTGAAACACTGTAGGCCACAGTGGCAAGATTGGGTACCTACTGGGCTACGGGAGGAAAGTATTTTCTCCGAAGAGCTCGAGTGTGTTGACGACAGATCGTGGCCACGCTTACAAGCAACTTGAGGGGCGATCCTCTAAAGAAAGGACAACAGCTTGTGTTCATGAAGGTGTATGCTAAAGGTCGGCAAGCTCTAAAGAGGGAGGATAAGGATCCTCTTGCTGAGCAAGCTCAGCATGTGCACGCAGCTCTGGAGGGGGGTACTCTTGTGAGTACCAACCTACAGAACCTCAGGTGGAGAAGGAACTGCAGAGGATGTAGACACTTGTGGCACTAGACCAAGCAAAAGGGACTCCTTTCTATTGGCTCGAGAGGGAGAAGAGCTGTAGCTAACCCCACCATGAGCAGGCGTAAGCTCTAGCTGTGCTCTAAGTCCCAAGACCTCCAGGAGCCTGTCCTTCGAGGGGGAACCTGAAAGCTTCAAGGATGGCCACAACTGCCGCAAAGTGTTGAGGGAAGACTCCCCCCGGGAGGAAGACAGCTACTTCACTAAGGGAAGCAACATGGACTTCCTTACCAATATTTCTCCGGAAAAGACAAAACGAGCAAAGAAAGGCGAGTACAGTACAGTACTAGGGGAAGGAGAAGAAAGTCGGGACATCTTAGACCTTGAGGAAGAGCTCAGGGGTAAAGAATCCCTTTTTGACTTCTTCCTCCTCCTACAGAACCTCTCCCACTGGAAGGAGGGCCAATCCTGACACCCATCGCAAGGAGACACCTCCGTGCAGGAGTGTTCTCCGCACGAAATGCAAAGCAAAACAAAGTTAACAATACCATAAAGTAATGAATGGAAGAGAGCAGCAGAAAATGTCTGCTCCCTATCAAGGCCAAATCAGAAGCGATCTCTGTTGTAAGTGTGCGGGTGGTCCGAACTTATCCCCCTACTACTCCAGTAACGACCGGGAGGTTGTTGGCACCTTGTTAAAAATCTTTATGTCCATTTACGCCATATTACGCTGAATCTTCTACATAAAGAACGAGGGTTTGTATTCGTGTAAGAACAAATCTCTTTTAGTGCCTTAGTAAAAGAGGATATCTTGCAAAGAGAAGTAAAGTACTTACATATGTAAAGGATTGTAAAAGTAAGTTACTCAACCTAAATATGTATGAATAGAGTTAAGATTACAGTACCTTCAGTGAAATTCACAGGTCAACTATGCTGAGTGAAGCATTTGTATTGATCCCAGTACCAGTGTTATAATGAAGCCTTGAAAGGCATCAAGGAGGTTAGGATGACTAACAGAGGGCATCAAAGAGAGATACAACAGTATGCTTTCCAATATATTATTACTGTATGTTGGCCCTTACATGAGATAATTAGGCCTGAGGTGTTAAAGGAAGAAAGTAACATCTTTATGAACAAGCCTTTGCTTGTCATGAATATGTGGGGTTAGCTAAATAGATGTCCCAATAGCTGATCTGTTCTTCAGGAGAGAATCAAAGATGATAAATCACAACATGGCCACAACTGTATTAGGCCATTTGATGACCGAAGGGCACAAATACAAGTGAGCTTACGTATCCCCTGTAATATGATACCACTATCACATCAAATTACAGGGTCAAATTTGGGAACACTGTGTAATATTTCAACATATTACGTATCATTCCAACAAATTTAGGAAAGACCAAAACTACAGATGGAAAGATAAGAAACAGAGCAAGCAAGATGGGTGATGTCTTAAGACCAATATATAAGCTGATTAACAGAATGGAGAAAGTTGGGTCATACTTTGCACTAAGGGGATCTCATCCTTTCGTAAAGAAAGTGTTTCCTTTTTTAAAAGATTCAGAAATATATCCGCCTTCAAATGACTGCAAAATGTGATGGCTTGTAACTTCAAAGTGATAGCACAAACTTCAAGAGCTTACTTTTGAATTTTTATACCGAATAAACAATGTTGGAAGTAACAGAGTTGTAAACAATTGCAAACCATCCCCATGTAAATTGTCCTCACTGTAAATATCTAAGAATTTCATTTTTGTTCTGATTACTGTCGGTTATTAAATGATCATAGTGAAACACAAAAACAAGATTCTAGAACATTTAGTCTTTAAAGAATCATAAACACATTTATCAAAAGGAAAATATGTTGAAATAAATATCACACATATACAACATTCACAATCTAACCTACATCATATGTACTATACTTTAATAAATGGCAAATCTTGTCGATATAAAAAATAAATATTACCCTGATAACAATCAAATTTCTCAGATTAACATTAGGCATTAACCAGGTTTCAAAACAATAACAAATATGTACAGGGTACAGTATATGGAAAATAATATACAGTATTAAGCTAATTACAATTAAATAATATTGCCTTTATAAAACTTTTCCAAACATAAAACTCATTGATATCTTAAGAGATCATATTCATTGAAGTTGATTTTATCATGACTCATTGAAATAATGAATGCATTTTCTACAATTGTAATGATTTTTACTAATGTCTACAGGCCTAGTTACAGACAGAACAAATGAACAAAAAATGTCTACCTAAACTAACAAGCCAACATGCCCCTTATCCCACTTGTCCAATGTTCTTCACCCTTCAACTGAGCAAGTGGAAATGATTTATACAAAACAAAGAAGATAACAGAATGAATCTCAGTTACACAAGGTTTGTATTTTTAGAAACTGCTTGAAATATGAATGTATTGTACTCATTTATAGCATTTCTCTGTATTGTACTTAAGTACAAGGGAGGTAATAAATTTGGAGTTCTTCTATGGTTAATCCATTAAAATATAATCAACCAAGCTATTTTGAATAAGAAAAGCCTGATTTTATCATTGCTAAATGGAGGGGGGGGGGGGGGAGATTATCCAGCCATAAGTCTAAAAGGAAAAATGGAATTTTAATAATTTTTTATTACTATATTCACCTGATATTCATATTGCTTCTTCTCTAGAAGCTAAGTTTATTAAATAAAATTAACAAAAATAATAATTAGCTATGTATATATAACTGCCAGGTAAGTTCTATTCGTAAAAATGACAATTTCAGAGATAATTTGTATCTTTCTCTAACTAATACATACCTGGAGTTATTTATGTGGATTATCTTGCACTTATGCTGAAAGATAATCCACATAAATAACGTTAGGTTTGTTAGTATGGGAACAATTACAATATTCTTTCCTTTCCTTTCCTTTCAAATGACACATGCCTATGAGACACTTGTGATTAATGGCAAGAAGCAAAGAAGTGACTCGTCAAGGGATTTTTGTTATTTCAGTCTCAGTTGCATCAGTTTGAAACACTCGATCTTCAAGATTGTGATAAGTCTTAGTGCATTTTAAGTCATCTTCCTCTAGATTTGTGAGCTATTATTCCATGGGGTCAGTACTGTGATTTAATTACTCAATGTGAGGAGTATGACTGTCTTGCTGTTCTTTTATCAATATCACTATCACTAGCCAAGCCACAACCCTAGTTGGAAAAGCAAGACGATATTTCTCATGGAAATGTATGTTTAGAGTTCAAATAGCAAAACTTTAACCAAGTGCCATTACTGACACTTGCAGAAGAGCTCCTACTGTAGATATAATAGACAAGGGTTCTGTTTGACATTTTATGTAAGTTGCAACTATATTATTTAGCATCCTTGACTAGATGTAGATCTAACCTCCAGGAACTGATCAGAATTTAAATAAATGTATGTTTTAAGGTCTTCCCCGTCCACCTTTTGGCATAGATCTACAAAAGTACTGTATAAAGGCAGGATACCTTCTCAAGACCCAGCAGCAGTTGCATCGAGAGTCCTGTGCGAGACATATTATCTTAAAGACCGCTAATGAGTAGTAAAGGGAAGGGACAGCAACAATACCTAGAGACTGATCACATATACAGTACATATGATCAGTGCACAAGCCACCTCTCAACCCAAGCTAGGATTAGGGAGGGCTAGGTAATGACAACCTCAAACACTCCATCTTTAGCTCACAAGGATGGTGAAGTTGCAGACTCTACAAGAAACTACCGAGCTGGAGCAGATCTCAAATTCCAGTCTACCAGATCACCAGGGAAGGACATTTCCAATAGGCTGGAAACATTTAAGTTTCCACCTTAATCATTGTCTCAGACAGAGGTCATTTATTACCTCCGCCACAAAGTTGGAAGGAGGTTGTTTTCACAGATGTTTGTGGGTTTGTTGTGAACAACTTCATGGCCCCAATTTTAATCGTAGAGTAATGAAACTTGCAGGGATTAACTGTTATGTAAAAAGCTAAAAATGATTAAATTTTGGAAGGTCATGGTCAAAGGTCAAAGTCACAGTCAAGCAAAATGTCCAATTCATATAATTAGCCACAAGTTTGGACATTGTTGTCAGAGACTACAAACTTGGTCCACGCCAATTAATACATGTTAACGTCAAAGGTAAAGGTCGAGAAATGAGTTGCCACGGCGGAGGTCTGCGCTCTACTGAGTGCCCCTCTAGTTGACAATGTATTCATCACATATTATGGCTTCCAGCCTCTATTTTGATAAATCTGTGTAATTATTTGTTATGTACATTTTATGGTACTTGTCAGTTTATTACCAAATTATGCTCCAGAATGTTCTTTCACATGTAAAAAATTCTGTCTATATCCCTGTAATTCATATAAATTATTCAAATGTTCATTCATTACAATTAAAATTTTTCCATTTATTACCATCCAATGTTTATTGCATGTCCTCGCCCAGAAATAGATTTTTCCTTCGTCAAAATCCCTTTTATACTACTAGTACAATTATTCAATATTCATTGGCACAACATAGGCAAAAGAAGTATGGCCTTATTTTAAAGTTCCACATTATACAGCTCTATTAACAATTGGTGCCACTTTTATCTTAAGATTTGGTGATTATCAAAAGGATGTTGGTTGTTACTTCCTAAATTTATCAAAATGCTGATATAAGGTTAAGATTCACAAGGATCTAGACTTACTATGAAAGTAGTGTTAAGTAAATCCAAAAGTAATTCATGAGTATGTTGTGGATAGCAATTATGACAATAACCTTCAATTGCTGAAACTGAAAATTCCTTCTCACAAATCAAGAAATACAGAAATTTATAAATTGTGTCCACTGAACTTTTTTACAAAAACTTTTCTCGACCTGCTCCAATAAAGACAAATACAGCCTAATATTAGATTTTCTCTCAAATTTGAAATTTATAGCCTAGAGAACTTTGAAAATCCTTTTGCTTTGAGGATACAAGGAAGTTTCCAAATGGTAAGCTGAAGGACATGTGGGTTCAGATGTAGTAGTGGAGTTTAGATTGTTTGAGTGTATCCATCCTCTGTGGTAATCTTCTTACGAGTTTATGATAACAATAGCCAATGATATGTGAACCATCTCCTTGATGCCAAATTAGCTTAGAGGCTTATTCTGGTGTTCTGAATCTCCCAAAAAATTATGTTATTGAAAGAATCATTGATGTCAGGGGAAAAGTATAAAAATCCACAACCAACCATCTCTGAATCACATTATTTGCCATCCAGGGTAGAGGATCCAGGATTGGAAAGCAAAATATGTGCTTTTGTTTCATGGGAATCCAATATACAGTATATTTATTGGGTTTCCTCTACAACTGTATTTCAATATTTTATGACAAATTAATGGGTGAGAAACAACTTGTCATGGAGATCCTGATGATTCATGCACCTTTGATCAGCTAGAATATTTAATTTGCCCAGGATGAAAAGAGGAAATAAGTTATTACTGTATTGTACTATTATCTGTCCACTATAATAATTCATGAGCTAAAATAAAACAGGATCTCTGATTGAATGCCCTTTTATTTACTGATGTAGGCAAATGCTCTTGTGTTGCTAATGATTAAAGCAGTGATCGTCACCATAGTTACTTTCTCTGCTTGACAAAGAGCTTTTTAGACTGTTTATAACTTGAGGAAATTTATGTGTAAAATTGATTCCTCTTTATTCCACTATTCTGATAGATGAAGATGGTCTATTAGACCCTCAAACCCTTGTTGTAAGCATAAAAATCAGTGACACATCTGGAATTTGAACAGCTACATCAATCTTGTGGAAGACTTGAAAGATTGTCTCAACAGGCCAATGGTTTGGTTGAATCCTACATAAAGGGATAAAAGTTTCCTTAGTATCTGTTTCAACAATGACTGAAGGGGAACCACATTGGTCTCCCATCCTAAGATGGCCTAAAGAGACAAACTTCTTTAGTGATGCTAATGTGCCAAGAAATCTAATAAACAGTTTTGCTGAAGATGATTCATTTTTATCAACTTAGGCCAATAATTTCAGAAACTAATGAACTCCTTTTTATATAGAAAATCTAGAAAAGGAACTGAAGGTATCATCATCCCCAAATATTGAATCCTCTGAGATGGAGTGTGTATTAAATTTTTGAGATTTACAGAACTTCCTAGATTTTTCAAGAGGTTGGGTTTCTTGAGAAAGATGAATTTGTCCAGAATTAAGTCAAACACCAGTCAATTTTCTAGATAAAAGAGACTCTTATTACCGTATATAACCATCTGAATACTGGAGCCATTACCATCTTTAATATTTAGGTGTTCTTAAACTGAAACAGTGGTACTTGAAAATGGTACACCTTCCTGCAGAAAAACTGAAAGAAAATCCTTTGATTCTGATTGACTGGAATATAGAAGCACAGAAGGCCTCTCAGAACAATGAGAACATCCAATACTCCTTCCTTACAGCCGTTACCTTGCTAAGGGATTTGGGATTGTTGATAAAAGAGGCTAAGAATGAAGAGGTATACCAAATACCTCTTTGAGAACCCACAGTTCCAGATGAAGAAGTTCCCAATTTGACAGAAAACTAGCTATTCTGCCTCCAACACTGAATGCTTCTTCTAAATACTAATTGACTTTTCTTGGAAGAACCACAAGACCTACCATAATAATGAATTATTCTTCAGTGGAACGAAGCCTAAATGAAGGTCTTGCCATACCACAACATCTAGGAATAAAAGAGGAAGACAGAAAAAAGTAATGAAAAACATGAGGTGGGAAGATGTTGAAAAAGTGACTTTAAGGTATGAAAATGAGTTCTGCTAGAGACTTATTCAATAGTTCTAGAAACTTTTCTTGAATCCAAGACAGCCCTTTAGATTGTCACAAAATGTTTATGGGCATCAAGGACTGATTTAATTAATATCCGACATACTGTTCCCTTTACTAAGAAAAAATTTGGTAAAACTCCAGCAACTTAACTAGTACCCTTAGCTGGTATGATCCATACAAGGTAAGAAATAAGATATAGTATCTGATTAAGATCAGGGAATCCTGTCAACTTTTGTTTCAAGGTGAAAGCTAGAACCCTTACAATTCATTATCAAAATATAATTTCCAAGAAATGGCCTATACTCTATCTTATAGTTACATTAGTTGTGTAGCCCAAGTTCAATGAAAGTCCATTGGCTGTTTCTGCTACTGGTTCCAGTAAATGAACTTGCTCTGGGGATACAGGCAAATCTGGCATTTGTCCTGAGTAGTAAACTGAAAACCTTTAGGGATACGAATCAGATAATAACAATAAATGGGACTGAGCTGAAAAGGGTTTCTTCACAACCATACTTAGGATGATCTTAGGATGAAAAATGTTCAAATATTGAGGACTGAAACTTCATTTGACATGATTCAACTGTAATTGCCTGTGCTGATACACGAATGAGCCAATCCAGTATGTACTTGGGTCACCTTTTCTAGATTGTATTGCTATAACTTTTCAAAGTTATAAAAGAATATTCATCCTCTGAATGGTACTCTTCCTTCAACAACGATCTCTCTCTTCCCCAGCTGGTCAAGAACAAGAACAACATTTAGAGTAATACAGGCTTGTAATTGGCCATATCCTTCCATTTCATCCACACCTTCAGGAGATAGATGAAAAAATGATGCTATCACAAATTTATAGTTATTTCAAGCACCAGGTCATTTGAGGCTTGAAATAGATTCACCTTAAAAGTACTAGCCAACACATACACTGTCATTTCAATAAAATCTAGTGCTAATGTGGAAAGTGTATTCACCCCTTAACATCATCCTAGATAAGGAATACAGTATAATGCACAATGCTAGATTGTTTTTGTACCTAAAGAACAGTTACCAAATGAGAAGAAAATATGGATGGGAACCCAAAACAATGTGAGACTATTCAGAATAAGTGAATGAAGACAAGAAAGCACATAGTTCAAGTTCCAAAGTAATAGTCACTGAATTAGAATTACTTTACTGTAGTATACAATATTAAGTGGATCTGATACAGTACATTAATTTTGGTAGGGGAGAAATACAATATGGCACATTGTTAATCCAGGCACACGAAGGTTGATTCATAGAGGTAAGTTCAGGTATGGGAATCAAGGCAGTGGGAAAAGCATCTGTTGCCCTAACCAGAGCTTCTACTAAAGATGCCAAGAGATTAATGAGCTGAATTGGAAGTCCGGTAGTCAGAACTAACCCTAAAGAGAATTCAAAGTCTCTACTGTGAAGGATTCGACTCTCTTTCACTTACTCTGATTAACAATGAAACTAAATCATTACTTTCAAACAAAATATATTACCAAGGTAGACTAGGTAAAATAGTAGGTTAGGCTATTCAAAGCAATCATAGTCAACATGGTGGGAGAAATATGGATATGCTAATGCCTATGAAAGCAATAGGAGAAGAATTAGAAACAACATGAATATCATACAGAAGGAGATTCAATAAAATTACACAACAGTTCCATAACAGAAGAAAAATGTGATCTAAGCCCCTCAAAATTCTCACTCGGTTCTTAAGAACCGATTTCTACTTACAGCCAACCTTGGCAATGCTAGAAGCTAAAAAGTATGTACTACTGTACTTTGATCTAAACACTGAAAATATTAACCGTCTCATCTTTCCCGCCTTTTGGCAGTTACACATTTATCAGTACAGTATAACTAGAGCATTCCAAAAATCTATTTCCTAAATAACGCTGCTTGCCCCTGCATGCAAGACACATGGTATGAGGATCCACATCTTCCAATCACCATTTGTCTATGGAGCATCTTACACTTAAAAATATACCTTAAAAGTAAGACATGCATGCTTGTCCTGAATAAAGGCAACTATAAAATACAAACCCAAATTATACAATACCACAAAAAGTAGATATTGTGTAAGAAAGACAGGCCAACTTGAGCTCACAAAAGAAAGCATGAAAACATGGAGCAGGACATGACCCCAGGAGCACCAGGAGTGGGTTCCGTACCTCAATCTAGTACAACAATACCATGATGTGTGGTCCAAAGAGAAGAGTACAGATAATGTTGAGAATATTTTTCTATCTTTATTTTAAAGCTTTGAGATTCATACTTAAATGATACAGTAATAGCATTATGACTCTCGGGTAAACTTCATCGAAATACAGTAATATGCGTTTCTATTTTGGTTAACATCAGTATGTTCACATAAAACAGCATACAGCACATTCAATCTAAAACATGTATACAAAAAAAAATGGTTTACAAAACATAAAAAGATATAACAAGGACAATGAACAGTGGTACATTTAAAGCCATCCAAATGACCAATCCTCCACTGTAAACCAAAAGCATTGTTTTCTATGACTTTTAATATTATCACTATCAATAATTTAACCTGCATTCCCATAAATTGTAGATACAATACCTTTTAAAAATCATGATCATGGAGAGCTAAACTCAATTTTTTCGACTGGAGTAACTTTTGTGAATACTTTGTATGGTTGATTTAGTTATCCTTCTACCAAGCATATTTGACAATTCACGAGCAGCTTTGGAGGGACCCATCTCACAACAGGCTTTATATATTTGCAGTCGCTCTTCGGAAGTCCAGCGGTTGTACTCACCACGAGCTTTTAACTTTGAAACTCCACTAAATATATCCACCTGTCGGATGACGATCGCAATCAGTTTTGAGTGAATTCATTATATGGTTAGGTACCATAAACTCACTAAACCAGCCATTTGCTCTTGATGGGACACATTTGATTTATATCTCACTATATGTGAAATAATGAAATAAGCTAAATAAACCAGTTTTCAGACTGACCAAGAAAAACCTATCTATAACAGTGACCAAGGCCATACATATCCTTGCAGTCATCTTGGTTCCGCTGAAGTTTCTCTTGAGAGAGAGGGAAACCAGGATTCCTCAGATCTTTACTACATGAAAATTGAATGGGTGATACAGATTCAAATGAGCCATTCATATTCTTGTTAAGAAACAATGAAAAATTAAAGGAAATCTTGTAGGTACAAAGTTCAACATTTACAATATACAGAACATAATTACAAATACAGTATGCCTTTACCAATGAATTTAGATGAGAGTCAGATTTCAAAGAAATATTACAATAGAAATTAGTTTCACTTTTTGTGTACAGTATCCTTTCCATACAGTGTTGTGTCCTTTCTCTGAGTTTTGATCCACAAAGAATGAGGTCAAATTGAAATAAGCATCATTTACTACCCAAACGTCTTTTTTTTTTTCTTGTGCTGCCAAGATTCTGGTAAAAACACGTCCTGCATTTGTAGCTATCTCAACTACTGGCATGGCTGTTCACCAATAGTCTACCCTCAATTTCTATTCAGGGATATCAATTCTATTCCTACTGTCATGCTTATACACTCTAAATTCCGTATCCTGGACAAGCTCGTTGCATATTCAAATGATGCTACTCTTTTTGCGTCAATTTCATCTACTGAATGTAGATCTGGGGTTGCTGAATCCCTTAATAGAGATCTAGCTACAACTGGAGCATGGTGCAAATTATGGGGGATGAAGCTGAACCCTAACAAAATTAAAGTAGTAACGTAAGTGGGTCGAGGACAGTGGCTCCTCAACATCTCAATCTCAGCATTGATAATGTTTCTTTAACTTTATAGGAGTTGTTTAAAATTTTAGGTGCGATTCTTGATTGCAAATTTACTTTTGAGAAACACATTCGGCCAGAAACATTTGTTGTTTGCTATTGCTGATCTCTACCCCACAACAACATCTAAGTCTAGTATTCCAGTATACCTTATTCACAGGCTCAAAATGTTCTTTTGTGACCTAATGTACTGT
This sequence comes from Palaemon carinicauda, assembly GCF_036898095.1. Lineage (NCBI taxonomy): Eukaryota > Metazoa > Arthropoda > Malacostraca > Decapoda > Palaemonidae > Palaemon > Palaemon carinicauda. The sequence continues at coordinate 138,340,968 of NC_090732.1, read as the reverse complement.
ATTCATATTTTCAATGATTACTTACTACCAATCATAGATGCTGAACAACCAGAGATCAGCTTCCTAAGCCAATAAGGTTAATCTAACAGCAGAACAAGACCCTATCAAATTCAATACCTAAAGGGACCAAAATATCTAGAATGTACATAATAGCTCTGGACACGCTGGGTACCAGTAAAGGCACACTAGATTTCTGATTTAAAAGCATCCTTATCCTTTCTGTCAGTTTATATATGTTTCATCTTGATCTAGGTCCAACCATTGCTCAACTAATCCTAAATAAGTACTCAGTGCTTTAAAAAATGGAAATAAGTCGATATATAAGTCTTTACTAAAAATTATCAATACCCAGTTACATGACAAGTCACCTCCTAGCCCTAGACATAAATGGTGATACTGTAACATCTTTTCCACCACAGTAAACAAAAGAAAGCCTGGAAATGCAGTAATAAAGAATTGAAGAAACAAAAACGATTTTGAGCGAAACCAAAAATCTATTTTTGGGTGAGATAGCCATGTCGTCCTGATGGAAGGTTCCTTTCAATATCTTCCTAGGGTATATTTGACTACAGTGATATTCCCAGAGAATTTAACTAAAGGTCTCCAGAATTCTAACTCCTGGCGCGAATATCCTTAAAGTTTCCTTTTAGGATATCGCATAGTATCAGGGGACGTATTCTTGACACGCCACATAGCAATCTGCACCCCGCATAGTGTTTACGCTACGAGGGGGAAAAGTGGCAAAATAAAAGAGGAGCCGTCACAAAATTCTCCTCCTCCGTTACTGTCTGAGTACTCAGATGGCGCCACCATCGCCGGCCATCTTTATTCCTTTCTCTGTAGCGCGTCAGCTCGGTGATTTTTCCCAGTGCTCTTTCGCTATTTTGGATTAAAATGCAATCTCCAGCGTCTTCTGCCTCTGGCAAGTTTAGTATTTAATTCTTATATTGTATAAATTTAGCTCTGGCTGTAAAGTAAAGAACGACTTTCCGGGTATAATAGCTTAAATAAATATATTTTGCTATGTAGTCTTCATTGCTAGGAATTATTTATATTATGCCGACAGTATTCTTTATAAACATGGGGCCATTGATGATGTTATATACAAACTCAAAACGGGGAGGAGAGATACCTTAATAACGGCTCCCCTTTCGTTTCTTGCCACTTTTTCCCTCTTGAAGCGTTAACGCTATTCGGGGTGAAGATAGCTATGTGGCGTGTCAAGAATACGTCCTCTGATATTATGCGATATCCCTATAAGAGTAAATTAGGGATATTCGCTTCAGGAGCTAGAATTCTGGGTACCTTAAGGTAAAATTCTCTGGGAATATCACTGTAGTTAAATATACCCTAGGAAGCTACTTTAAAGGAACTTCCATCACGACGTCATGGCTATCTCACCCAAAAATAGATTTTTCGCTTTGCTCAAAATCCGTTTAGTTTCGGTGAATTAGGTAGCCGATCTCGTTGACCCTAGGCTTCCTAGCATAGGCGTTTTAGATTACTCTCTTGAATGATATAATAGGCATTCCTGGTGTTATTAATTTTAAATGAAGATATTAGGCAATTTATACATGTAAGATATATGGATTGCATAACAATATTCCTCTTCCAAGATAGTATACGAAAGAGCTTCGATGAGTCAGGTAGTCGATCTCACTGTCACTAGGCTAATAGCCTAGTGGCTTTAGTATACTTTCATACAATCTCCCCAGTTACCTTTATATATAAGGTAATCCCTTCTTCCCTCTGAGTGTAAGTGTAGCCTATGGCTACGATCCTAGCCGGTCTTGCCTTGAATTGTGATTCTGGTAAGGTTAGGCTAGGGTTTTCTGCCCCTTTACCAAGCTTTGGGTTTGGGTCAGAACCTCAGAGTACTTGTCGTGTGCCGCCAGCTGTCCAATAGGGTGAATGTACTCCCCTGTTGGACTTAGTTGGTTGGCATAGGAGGCCTGGCCCCCTAGACTGCACTTGGAGGGGTCATGGGAATCCCCTTCTCCCTGTGGTCTAGCGACTAGTCCTGTGCCTGCAGACCCTAGACATAAGAATAGTGATTATTCTTTGGCCTAGGATGGTGCAGGCATGGGAACTCTGTTTCTCTTTAAGTTGGGTGACGGCTTGATGATGCCAGTCCCTTTACTGTATTGGCAGACCCTAGGCTGGAGAATGTACTCTCCTTATGCCTAGGATGGCACCGATACTGAAACAGAGTTTCCTTTATGTGCGGTAGGGATGGCGTGCCGCCGGCTCCTCGCACACCTTATACAGGACCCTTTTCCCCGTCCCATTCTGTCCTTTGGTGAATTTTATACAGTAACCAAATTACTATACTGGTTTTAGTCTAGCACAAGCTTTGGGGATAGATGAAAAATACAAATCTGTAAGATTAATATTGAACCCGTACTGAAATATTTTCTTTAAAGTGGACTTCATTGTAGTAATAGTATTAGCTGCTAGTCCCTCTTCAAACAAAGTTCTGAAAAAGGTAACTGCCAGATTGGCAGTCATCGTCTGAACATCTGAGTCCTTCAAAAATTTTGCTAACTTCCTTACAGCAGAATCATATTGCCGAAGGGTGGATTCTCTTTTGTTCGACTCTAGGAACAATGTGTTAAGAGGGTCAATCTCAGCATCCTTTTGTGCTGCAAATTTCATGAAGTCCATAAAGTCAGGGCACTCTGAATTCTTGAGGATGCTGACACACTGCGAGTTTGTACTATTTATGTTAACTTTGGGTTGGGAATTTGCCGAGAGCGGAGTCTCAGTTCCACCAAGAGAGGAAACCAGTTGCTTTTGGGCCAATTGGCGGCTACTAAGGCAATCCGTCCTTTGAAAGTCCTGAGCCTGTCTAGGACTTTCATCAGCATGTTTATAGGTGGAAACAGGTAAATCCTCCGCCAGTTGTTCCAATCTATGGACATGGCGTCTATAGCGTAGGCCAGAGGGTCCAGGTTGGGGGCTACATAACATTGTAGTTTGTGGTTGGATTCCGTGGCAAATAGATCTACTTGGAGATCCGGAACTTGTTGGCAAATCCAATTCAATGACTTTTGGTCTAAGGACCATTCCGAATCCAGCGGAGTTGTCTTTGAAAGTGCATCCGCGACTACGTTCCTTACGCCCGCCAGGTGAACAGCTGACAAGTGCCAATGGTTCCTTGTTGCCAATGAAAAGATTATTATCAGCACATGATTTATGTGACTTGATTTGGAACCTCCCCTGTTGATGCAGTGGACTATCACCGCAGTCTAGAATTAGTCTGATATGTTGTTTCCTTGATTGGGAGAGCCTTTTTAGAGTCAAGAGCAGTGCCATGGCCTCTAGGATATTAATTTGTAGTTGACGGAATGTCACTAACCACAAACCTTTGACCTTTTCGAATTGGGAGTAACCTCCCCAACTGCTTAGTGAGGCATCCGTATGGATTATTAATGCCGGCGGTGGGAATTGAAGAGGTACTGATTTTGCCAGGTTTTTTACTTTCGTCCATGGCTGAAGTCTTTTCCTTAGTATAGATGGAATCCGAGAAATTTTGTCTCGGTTTTTGCTGTTTGCTTTGGATCGCCAAACTCGATTGATGTCCTCCAGTTTGGCTTTCAGTAGTGTGTCTGTTACTGAAGCAAACTGGAGTGAGCCTAAGATTCTCTCTTGGTTTCTCTGGAATGTTAGTTTGTCCTTGAGAAAGCTTTTCGTGTTTTTTGCTATCTCTTTCCTCATTTTTGGTGGAATCGACAGTTTGTGTGTGATCAGGTTCCATTGTAGACCTAACCACTGAAAGCATGATGCTGGAATAAGGTGGGACTTTTAGAAATTTATTTGGAACCCTAAGTGTTCCAGGAACATTATTACTTTGTCCGTCGCCTTGTGGCATTCCTCGACGCTGTTGGCCCAAATAAGCCAATCGTCTAGATAGGCCACTACTGTAGCTGTATTCCTTGAGTTCTCAGCTCTTGGACCACTGTGTCCGCTAACTTAGTGAATATTCTGGGAGCTATATTGAGTCCGAACGGCATTACTTTGAAGGTGTAAGCTCGTTTGCCTAGCTTGAATCCTAGAAAAGGATGAAAATGCCTTGCTATCGGAACATGATAATAAGCGTCTGTAAGATCTATAGAGGTGGTGACAGCCCCACGGGGAAGTAAGGTCCATACCTGCGAGACGGTCAGCATATGAAACTTGTCGCATTGAATGTATGTATTCAAATGGGACAGATCTAAGATTACTCTTCGTTTGTCCGAGTCTTTTTTCGGCACGCTGAACAAGCGACCTTGAAATTTTAAGCGTTTTACCTCTTTTATTGCATTCTTTAGGAGATCTTTGGCGAAAAGTGTGAGATCTGCATTTCACCTTAACATGGTTAAACTCAACAATGCATAGAGCATGGATGAAATTTCTTGACAGTAATGTTCAAGTGTTTGCTTTTCATATAGTCAGGCTGGTAGGGTGTCAAAAACATCAATAAAATGGAATAATTATTCCATTTAAGCTTTTTAACTTTAAAAACTGCAGTAGGGTACCTCTTCAGTATATTATCTTCAGAAAACTCAGAGATCACTACAATAGATAATTCCTTTTACTTGCTTGAAAGCATGGGGAGGAAAGACAGTCTGGACAAAATCTAATGTTGAAGGTTTAAAATTATTCAATTGTGCTGCCAGAGTTTCATTGCTGGCTTTCACTAGCATTTCAAATTCCCTTTAGGAATACAACCTACTTTATTTTCCGGGGATTTATATCGCTTGATAATACTACTCCCTTCCTTGTATAATGTGACATACCAAACTGGTTCAGGTTTGACCTTAGGAGCCATTTTCAGAACTTCTTCAAACAAGACAGAACACTTTGGAATACTGTACAGTATAGTCTTATTCTGAATCCAAAACATTTTGAATGCTGTGCAATTTTGGACAGGAAAATTTTAAAATTTTACCACCTTTTACTTCAGGAAAAGCATTCTTAGCTTTGGTTGCATCACAATACTTTATCTAAGCATAATCTTTTCTGTCTTTTTAAAGATTTAATTTTATTACAGGTATTTCTCTCCTCCAGAAGTTTGAAGAGATGGAACAAGTCTTCATAATTCATATTATGAGCAATGCCTACACAATATCGGACTCTAAAACAACTCGGCATATCCAGGGGAGAGGGGGTCATTATTTGAAGGATCCCTAAGCAAGGGTTTGTCTTTCGTTTGTTGGTTGGTTTACCTGTTTGAGAATATTAAGAAAGTATCATATGTTGGGAAGGAAATTTACTTTCTCTACCACCAGCACAGCAAGAGAGTACTTCCCAAATGGTCTGCTCCATACCCTACTAGTGGGATAGCACCACAACATATACAGTATAGAGGCACAGGTTTCAGCTAAACCAGCCCAGGAACACAAAAAAATAAAGGAATCATCCTCCCGGTATCTGTAATGATGGACTTCTGCCAGAAGCCGAGAGTCCTACCTCAAGGATTGAATCCCCCTGGATTCCAATGACCCAACCCTTGAGAGTAGTTCAGCTAAAAATGGTCAAAACCACCTCTGAAATGACTGATGTCATCCAATACTCTCTCACATATAGCTTTGAATGTAAACACCTCCCAACCGTGATCCCTCCTCTTTTTCATCTAACCAGGCAGTAATAATGAATGTGGAAATATCCACTCCATTTAAGTAAGAAAAAAAAATAAAGAAATAATAACAATATAGAAATAAAAATATAAATTTATTGGGGTCCAATCTTGGTCTGGTTGCTCAAACCTGGCTTTAGCATTATTGTTGAACCTGCCAGGATGGATAAATCGCCAAGCTGCCATTGCCCTGCCCATCATTGAGATGCTCAAGCCCCTTTACTACATTAAAGTGCTGAACCATCCGAGGGGCTTTAGTAAATACTGACTGTCTTGTGTATGTTTTGTCGAGTCTCAATTTGTAACTTGGTACTCTGCTTATCTACCTTACACTGCCACTAGTTTGTAATTTATGTAAATCTAAAAATACCAAATGTCAAAGCATAACAAAAAACAAAAACATGTTACTTATCAAAGAACCTATAAAACAATGTAGTTCAAATGTTGAGCAGGGTAAGAAGTGGTTGTTTTCACACCAAAACTTTACACCAGCTCCTCTTACCTTAGAAAATGAAAGGGCTTTCATCCGTAATGGAGAATTAGTTTTTTTATCTTTTAATTGTAAAATCTATCCCTTCCTTTAAAGGAATAGGACACAAATCTCAGGTAGATTAATGAAAATAACCCATCATTATCCAAAGATATGGGAGTACTGTACTGTAGCAGAAATAAATGTAAAAGAAATTATATTATCCCTATGAAGGTGTTAAGTTCAAGAAGAGCTCCAACAACGTCTCTTCTCATTTATAAATATACATACCACCCATGGGCAGCTAAACACATAACTAACAACCTAGTTAGCTTCAAATCGTCTTTTTTTTTTATTCTTGCCTCAATCCCCACTATAGTCTGTCAAATTTACGGAGAAGGTCAAGATGTACAAGGGCAAACACACACGTTTCCATATTTCTGACTTCGTAGTATAGCTTTTCGCCCCACTAAATTCTTGTAATCTTCTTTGGGAATTGACAACCTATTAAAAGATTATCTCCCTCTGAAGGACACAGCCAAAATGTTGGTCTTTTTTTTTTTAATTGTCTGTTACAATGGTAATTTTATTATTTTTTAGCAGATCAACATGCTCTCTACAGTATTTTTGTTGCAATTAGATTGTTTTTAACATTTCTTTAATGATAAAATAACTATTTGCCTTATTGTTATTTTTCTATTTTATCTATATCCTTCCTTTTTCTTTTTATCTATATACTTTTCTTTTTCCTTATTTGTTTCCCTTTCCAGTTTGGTTGTAGCTTAGTATGATGCTCAAGCTACTTATCGTTACGGGTGGTTCCTATTAGTACCTCCCCGCAGGTGATAATTTCTGTCAAAAGCCCCTTCATGAATATCCATCACTGACTTGAGAAACTGTAACAAAAATGTGGCAACATTTATCCCAAGTTTCGTTTCAGTGTGACTGAATATTGATACAAAACTATAAAAATTAAAGAGAGTTTTTATGACATTCAGTTTTACATTTAAAGTAAGTGTACTCATGATGGCATCCTTTTCTTTTAATTTTCTAAATAGAAATTCGGTAATATGGCATCAAGCATTTTTGTCCACTAGTACACCTCAACCCTCTTCATAAAATTGACAGACTATAGAATTGGTCATAATTTTACATATACCAAATAAATATGTAAATTTATGGTTAGATCTAAAATATCGATATATATAGTGGCCTGTATTTATTCTGAATATTTAGTACCAGCTTAGTAGTATGAATTGAGTCACAAAAGCATACTCCAGTATCTACTGCATATGTGATTTTTAAAGTTTCATATAAAGCCCATTGCCCCAAAACCCTTTCAAAGGCACTGCTCTAAAGCAATAAAACTAGTAAAAGGGGGAAAACATGTGGTTATTTACAATGTCTTGAAAAAATACAAAGCATCACCATATTTTGGCATCAAAAGGAAAACAACAGAGCACAAATTTTAGGTTATAAGACCCAATAAATATCTGCCCAAGGAGTTTTTATGTTCCCTTCTAAATTTAACAAGCAAGAATATATAATGTACAATATTCAGAACTTTTAGAGTACAGTACCTTGTAAACACCATTATCTTCGAGAACTACTCATTTCTTATGAATGGAGTAACTTTTGTGAATACTTCGTACCGTGGACTCATTTATCCTTCTACAAAACGTAGTTGATAATTCACGGGCAGCTTTTGAGGGACCCAAGTCACAACAGGCTTTATAAATTTGCAGGCGTTGCTCAGGAGTCCAACGGTTGTATTCACGAGATTTTAACAGTGGTATTATACTACACTCATCCACCTGTTGGATGATGACCAAAATAAGTTTTGGTTGAATTTGCTTTTAATTATAGTCATCAGTATCTTTTCATAAAATAAATATTTTCTCAATATATTCTCTGGTACACACCTTGTATGCTCTGCCCACATCTAAAGAAATATCTTTATTCCCATATCGATAAAAATCGTTAGATTTACCCAATCTTAAAAAATATATGAAAAATATGAAATTGTATATAAAATCAAGGTATTTATCTTTTAGGTTCATTACTTACCAAAAATTCATTTTGTAATATATTTTGCATGCATAGCTTGGTTGACAAACTTAAAATTATAGGACTACAATAATAGTAGTGGGTTTGTATGACTAGTCCTCCTATCTTATATCACCAGAACAACTCTTACAGTGAAGGGCCGCCAGAAGTCACCATCTTGAAACCGTAAATCTTGTTTATCCCCACTAAATTTGAGGAGGATAGAACAATTCAATGAATGTAGGTGAAGTACTGAGATAAAATATATCTTAAAAATTTTTTATTTCAATGTCTTAACCAACATTCATTGTGCTGATTCTCATATTGTCCGGGAGGCGAGTGGTGACAAACTAGAGGGATAAGAAGGAATAATATAACAAAATTAAGTACTCCATTAGTCTTTTACCCAGATTCAACAATCAGACAACTTTTGTTGAGGGAATCCGAGACTGGAGAAGGACTCGTAACTTATCTAATTACGCAAGATGACAAGAAGACTCGCAAAGATACTGACCTAACAACCATAAAGTACCTTAACTCGACCCTTAACTTTATCACCTAATAAAAGGAAACTACGGTGTGCAAAACAAATAGTACAAAATTAAAGAGATTACTTGCCTAATCTAAAATGTTACCTGCCACAAGGGAACCAAATGATCATACACAACTTTAAATTTCTTCAAGTATGAGGTAGCAAAATGTTATTTTTATTAATAAAATAAATTTTTGAATATACTTACCCGGTGATTATATAAGCTGCAGCTCTGCTGCCCGACAGAAAAACTCTACGTTCAAAATACGCCAGCGATCGCTATGCAGGTAGGGGGTGTACATCAACAGCGCCATCTGTCGAGCAGGTACTCAGTACTCAATGTAAACACAGAACCAATTTTCTCCTCGGTCCACTGGGTCTCTATTGGGGAGGAAGGGAGGGTCCTTTAATATATAATCACCGGGTAAGTATATTCAAAAATTTATTTTATTAATAAAAATAACATTTTTCAATATTAAACTTAGCCGGTGATTATATAAGCTGATTCACACCCAGGGGGGTGGGTAGAGACCAGCATTACTTGTTTACATTATTATGAGCTAAGTATTTTGTATTTCATTTTAGCAGTTATTCAAAATAACAAACATAAAATAAATAAGTACCTGGTAAGGAAGTCGACTTGAACAATTACTCTGCCTTTTTAAGTACGTCTTCCTTACAGAGCCTCGCGATCCTCTTAGGATGCTGAGCGACCCCTAGGATCTGAAGTATCAAGGGTTGCAACCCATACAACAGGACCTCATCAAAACCTCTAATCTAGGCGCTTCTCAAGAAATGACTTTGACCACCCGCCAAATCAACTAGGATGCGAAAGGCTTCTTAGCCTTCCGGACAACCCAAAAACAATAATAAAACATTTCAAGAGAAAGATTAAAAAGGTTATGGAATTAGGGAATTGTAGTGGTTGAGCCCTCACCCACTACTGCACTCGTTGCTACGAATGGTCCCAGAGTGTAGCAGTTCTCGTAAAGAGACTGGACATTCTTAAGATAAAAAGACGCGAACAGTGACTTGCTTTTCCAATAGGTTGCGTCGATTATACTTTGCAGAGATCTATTTTGTTTAAAGGCCACGGAAGTTGCGACAGCTCTAACTTCGTGTGTCCTTACCTTCAGCAAAGCTTGGTCTTCCTCATTCAGATGGGAATGAGCTTCTCGTATTAACAGTCTGATAAAATAGGATAAAGCATTCTTTGACATAGGCAAAGATGGTTTCTTAACTGAACACCATAAAGCTTCAGACGGGCCTCGTAAAGGTTTAGTTTGTTTTAAATAGAACTTAAGAGCTCTTACAGGACATAAGACTCTTTCTAGTTCATTTCCAACCATACGATAAGTTTGGAATATCGAACGATATTGGCCAAGGCCGAGAAGGCAGCTCGTTTTTGGCTAGAAAGCCAAGTTGTAGAACATGTAGCCGTTTCGGATGAGAATCCGATGTTCTTGCTGAAGGCATGAATCTCACTGACTCTTTTAGCTGTGGCTAAGCATACCAGGAAAAGAGTCTTTAAGGTGAGATCTTTCAGGGAGGCTGATTTTAGCGGTTCGAACCTGTCTGACATAAGGAATCTTAGTACCACGTCTAAATTCCAACCAGGTGTAACCAAACGACGCTCCTTCGTGGTCTCAAAAGACTTAAGGAGGTCCTGTAGATCTTTATTGTTGGAAAGATCTAAGCCTCTGTGACGGAAGACTGATGCCAACATGCTTCTGTAACCCTTGATAGTGGGAGCTGAAAGAGATCGTTCTTTCCTCAGATATAAGAGGAAGTCAGCTATTTGAGTTACAGAGGTACTGGTCGAGGATACGGATACTGACTTGCACCAGTTTCGGAAGATTTCCCACTTCGATTGGTAGACTCTAAGGGTGGATGTTCTCCTTGCTCTAGCAATCGCTCTGGCTGCCTCCTTCGAAAAGCCTCTAGCTCTCGAAAGTCTTTCGATAGTCTGAAGGCAGTCAGACGAAGAGCATGGAGGCCTTGGTGTACCTTCTTTACGCGTGGCTGACGTAGAAGGTCCACCCTTAGGGGAAGTGTTCTGGGAACGTCTACTAGCCATCGAAGTACCTCGGTGAACCATTCTCTCGCGGGCCAGAGGGAAGCAACTAGCGTCAACCTTGTCCCTTCGTGAGAGGCGAACTTCTGCAGTACCTTGTTGACAATCTTGAACGGAGGGAATGCATATAGATCTAGGTGTGACCAATCTAGTAGAAAGGCATCTATAAGGACTGCTGCTGGGTCCGGGATTGGTGAGCAAAATATTGGGAGCCTCTTGGTCATCGAGGTTGCGAAGAGATCTATGGTTGGCTGGCCCCAGGTGGCCCAAAGTCTCTTGCATACATCCTTGTGGAGGGTCCATTCTGTTGGAATTATTTGTCCCTTCCGACTGAGACAATCCGCCATGACATTCAAGTTGCCTTGGATGAACCTCGTTACTAGTGATATGTCTAGACCTTTTGACCAGGTGAGGAGGTCCCTTGCGATCTCGTACAACGTCAGAGAGTAGGTCCCTCCTTGCTTGGAGATGTACGCCAAAGCCGTGGTGTTGTCCGAGTTCACCTCCACCACATTGCCTTGAAGGAGAGACCTGAAGCTTTTCCAGGTCAGACGTACTGCCAGTAGCTCCTTGCAGTTGAAATGCATTGTCCTTTGACTCGAGTTCCATAATCCCGAGCATTCCCGACCGTCTAATGTCGCACCCCAGCCTACGTCCGATGCGTCCGAGAAGAGAACGTGGTTGGGAGTCTGAACAGTCAGGGGAAGACCCTCTCTAAGGTTGATATAGTCCTTTCACCAAGTCAGACAAGACTTTATCTTTCCGGAAACCGGGATCGAGACCGCTTCTAGCGTCTTGTCCTTTTTCCAGTGAAAAGCTAGATGGTATAGAAGAGGACGGAGGTGTAGTCTCCCTAGTGACACAAATTGATCCACGGATGACAGTGTCCCTATCAGACTCATCCACAGCCTGACTGAGTAGCGTTCCTTCTTCAGCATCTTCTGGATGGATAGCAGGGCTGGGGGCTGATCGTCTTGTTCAGCAACGTCCTCATCAGAGGGTTCCTCATCCGAAACTGATGAGGAAACGGCAACGGAGTGGGCAACGTCTGACTCGCTGAATCCGGTCGCACTGGTGGATGCGTGACGGAGCCGGACGCAATATCATGGAACTGCTGCACAGTCTGTGAACTGTCAACAACCATGGGTGCGCGAGGAAGTACAGCGTCAACCCGAAACTGTCTAGACCGTCTGGGTTGTGCAGTCAACACCCTACCGGGTTGCTGAGGTTGACGCACTGCGTCACAACAAGTCACCTCTGCTGGTTGTTGAACGTCCTGAACGTCAACAACCACCTCCGAGCGTCGCTAAACTTCAACGTGCGACTGGCAACCCCACTGGGTCGCATCGGTGGAGGAACCACCTCAACTGGCAGACGCGAGTAGGTTACCTCAGCGTCAACAGGGCGCACAACCGACCGGTTGGAAGGTTGTTGGCCAGAAGGAGGAACCACCTCAACTGGCAGACGCGAGTAGGTTACCTCAGCGTCAACAGGGCGCACAACCGACCGGTTGGAAGGTTGTTGGCCAGAAGGAGGAACCACCTCAACTGGCAGACGCGAGTAGGTTACCTCAGCGTCAACAGGGCGCACAACCGACCGGTTGAAAGGTTGTTGGCCAGAAGGTTCTTCTCCGCATTTAAGTCCTCTATCAAGGACGCAAGCTTGGACTGCATGGCTTGCAGCAAAGCCCATTTAGGGTCTACGGGAGCAGGTGTGGCAACAGACGGGGTTAGCGACTGAGGCGGAACCGTTTACCATCCCTGAAAGCCTTGTTATGTGTGACATAATAGTACAGCAAAACTTCAAGGGCTTGACAAAAGCTGAGAAGTTGACCTGTAAACAACTTGGAGCATCTCCTGGCTAGGCGCCAGGGCGAGTCTACCAGAATTGAGAAGTCTATCTGGGCAGAGGCATGAACTCCCAAGCCGAGAACTTCTCTCGTGTCATATCAGACTCTCGCTCTAAAAGCCAGTTTAAAAGAAGGGAAATCAAAGGCTGTATCCCTAAAAACTCCTCCTGGTGCAAAAACCAGTCGCCTAGCCAACATAACGCTCTCTAGGAGAGCGAGAGAGCACTAGCTTAAAAACAACGGCTTCGAAGTAGCTAGGCCTAGTGTAAGTTCTGACGTTTAGGCGAACGAGGAGCAGCAGTTACAAGATCGGGACGAAGATCCTTAAAAAAAAAAAAAAAAAAAAAAATCATCATGATTTAATTAAAGTCCATAGGAGGCTAAGCAGCTTAAGGCTCCTCTCCATCTGACAGAGTCCTCAAGGGAATATCAGTAGGAGGGAGAACAGCAACTTCCTCATCTACAGGAACCTTGTCCGATAAAAGCTAGGTTACCTCAGTGAGTCTCTCACTGGAGCATTAGTAGCAGACCAGAAGGCAACGTCATGTAACTGCTTGACAGTCTGTGAACTGTCAACAACTGAACTGTCAACCACAACAGGTGCGTGAGGACGTACAGTGTCCACTCGAGACTGCTTTGACTGTCTAGACTGAGCAGTCAAAACAACTCTAGAATGCGGAGGTTGACGCACCGCGTCAAAACAAAACAACTTAGACTGTTGTTGTACCTCGCGAACGTCAACGGAAGGTTCCGTGAGTCGCTGAACGTCAACATGCGGCTGGCAGGGTACACTGGAACGCATGGGTGGCGGGACTCTCTCAGCTGGAGTGCGGCAGAAGGTCGCCTCAGCGTCCACAGGACGCACAACCGTGGTTGGTTGTAGGCTAGAGGTTGGTGTCAACCTTCTCCGCACGAAAGTCCTGCATCAATGACGTTAACTGAGACTGCATGGTCTGCAGCAAAGACCACTTAGGGTCTACAAGAGCAGGTGCGGCAACAGACGGTGTGACTGCCTGATGCGGTACCGCTTTGCCTCTCTTAGGAGGTGAGCAGTCGTCGGAAGACTGCAGCGAGTCCGAACTGACCCAGTGGCTACAACTGGGCCGTTGGACTTGCGCGGAAGGGACCGACTTGCGCTTAATAAGCCGCGAGACCTTGGTCCATGGTTTCTTACGAGAAACCTCTTCCGCAGACGAGAAATAAATGGGCTCTCTCGTCTTTGTGTGGGTGGGGCGATCTTGGGTAGATACGCCCGACACCACGGAGGGAAAAACGTCTGTTCGTTGATCAAGGCCTCTCGAACCCATAAGTCGTTCGACATTACTTCTCCCCTGGGCTTGGGAGCTTGCAAGAGGTCCCGGACTAGGTGAACGACAGGCACGAACAGACGAACCCTCGGACGCAACACTGTAACACTTTGCGCATATCACTTTATCGATTTTCTGTTTTGCACTTATTTCATTGAAATCGAAACTTTTACTGATTTCTACCTGAAACACGCAATTCTACCCTTCATTAAAAGGTAGTAATTGCGAAAACAGTCGTATAATGCAGCTCATTAATACTAGCAAAAAACAGAAAACATATATAAAGATAAAAAATTCAGTGGCTGGGAAAGAGACTAAACACTAGTTCAAATAAACTACGTTTACAATCTCTCACCGCACATAGCCTGGGGACAAGAATAAAACCCTAGAAACGTTTTACCTTCCTCCCCGTACAGAGACTAGGGACGAGAGTAACACGAGAACAACGTTACCCGCTTGAACGGAACGTTTTCTCTCCTCTCTCTCCCTCCGTCTCTATCTCTCTCTCTCTTTCTCTCTTGATTTCGCCCTAAGAGAAGAGCCCAATTATATATCGTCAAAAAAACATGTTATTTGACTAAAGGAAAAAACTGAAAGGTTTTCCAAATAAAAAGTTCCTTTAATTTAGAATTTAAAACATTTAAGCTAAGAAAGAATGAACAAAATGTCAGAATCGATTTACTCTTACTGCAAAGTGAAACCGTGATACACTCTCTCTCTATCGTAACGATAGAGCGCATGTTGAACGTCCTGAACGTCAACAACTGCGTAGTCTAAAAAACTAAACGTTAGTTCATCTTTGAAAACAGTACGAAGACTATCAAAGAAATTCTTTCATAAAACATTAAATTTAAAAAGTTTTAAATTCTTTAAAGGCTAAAGACGATATAACGGGCTCAACGTTGATTAACTTCGGTTCCAAGTTAGGACCGCCTACTATCAGGAAAGGTCGCATATAAACAAAACATAAAAATTTATTTTTATATGTTTATAATAAATGGAAAGTTAATCGAAGAGGCCTAATAAAGGCGGAGAGATATAAAATATATAGATCTATAACGTGTTAAGCAAAATTACTAAAAACCTAAACACACTTCCGTCTAAGGGAAGGGTCGGCCATTTAAAAGTGAAAGAGAGTCCATACTCTCTTTGTCACCATAATTAAATCTATCCAAAACGAGTTCAAGTTTTGAGATGAAGATAAAACACCTGCATAGCGAAAGCTCAAAACTAGAAATGTGTACTTCACCAAAATATGTGAAAACCAATCCAGTAAGCAATAGCGAATTTAGTAGGTCTTGCCGGTGGCACGACAGAGAGAAAATTGGTTCTGTGTTTACATTGAGTACTGAGTACCTGCTCGACAGATGGCGCTGTTGATGTACACCCCCTACCTGCATAGCGATCGCTGGCGTATTTTGAACGTAGAGTTTTTCTGTCGGGCAGCAGAGCTGCAGCTTATATAATCACCGGCTAAGTTTAATATTGAAAATTTTAAGTTACACCTCCATTATTCAGTACTGTAATGATTACCTTTTAAAATGAAAGATATTTAATGAAATAAAGAGAAGTAACCATTCTCTACAGAGAATCTAAGTTTAAGTGAACATCTATGATTAAGTTCTTCATGAAAAACACAGGGTTTTTTGAAACATGCAAGAATTACAGTATCTTCGAATGTGCAAATCAATTCTTGAGTTTTTTACGTAAGGGAGCTGCTCTCTGTAAGTACTGTACTCTTTAATGACCTAACTGGACAAAGGTATATCTTCTGAACACTTCTTTTCACCCAAGCATCTAGAGAATGAAAGTAAAAATATCTAAGGAAATTCTTACATATACAGTAATAGTCATCTTTGGCTTTAAAAGCTGGTAATAGAGAAAGAAAAAATCCACGTTGTAGGCATCAATTCTAATAAGCTAACCTTCTTACCTGAAGAGAGGGCTAATAAGAAGAGGGTCTTCCAAAAAAGGTCTCTCAACCCAGCAGACCCTATGGTATGAACCTTAGGACCCAAAGGAAACTTTAAGATTATGTCCAATTCCTAGATAAATTTGACTTGAGTCAATCCTCAGTACAGAAAGATCTGATATCAACCTTGACTGTATTGTTGGAAAGATCCAAATCTACATGCTATAGTACTTAACCATTCCAAGACCTTTTATGCTTGACAGTTGCAACAGTTATTCACATGACATCTATTTCAACGTTGTTACTGATCTTAAAATATTCTATATTGCATTATTTATTACAGTACTTCTCATTAGTTTATCTATTTCCTTACTTCATTTCCTCAGTCGGCTATTTTTCCCCGTTAAGCCTTTAGGTTTATAGCGTCCTGCTTCTCCAACTAGTTGTAGCTTGGCTAATAATAATAATAATAATCAATAAAATAAAGATAATGATATTATCCACAGGGAAGTTGGTAACCCAAAAAAACCCCAGGACTTGCATAAATTCAAATAGACCTTCTATAGGAAACGATTATGGAATGTCTAAAAGGTTTCTAGAACTCTTTTGGTCTGAACACACTGAAGTCTCCCCACACAGCCACTCAAACCATGAGGTGATGTTCTCTTATTAGATGCCCCTGTGGTTATTTGAGAAGATCCCTCCTTGCATGTAAGCTCTAAAGCCAATCTGCTATCAGAGGCCAGATGTCTGTGAATCACTGCCTTTTTTGAAGTCAAAATGAGACTTGTTATCCTTGCATTTCTTGAATGTTTAAACTTGTAGATCACACTGATGATCATAGCAAAAGGAGGTTGAACATCTTGCAGCATGGCACCTTCTTCCCAGGTCAAAGGGTACAGTACTGGAGGATTAACTATTTCTATCTTTGGACTTATGCTTATCTAAAAATACAAAGATCATTTGGTGAGAAAGAATTGGTTCTTCCTGATCAACTGATTACCAATATGTTCATCTTTCCAGTGACAGAGTTTGGTATCAGAATATTATTATTTCTAGATTCTTTTTAGTACAGAAGCTCCTGAACTACTAGGAATAAAAGCTTGAATTGGTGGGCTGCCACCCCTCCCCCCGTTTACTCACATAAGAGAATCCAGTGATATCCAAATATTGAGTTTTTTATAACTATATCAATAATAATGCTTTAAAAACACCCAGAAGAGCTTAGGCAATTGATGTGAAGCCTTTTCAGCTGAGTTTTATATTTTTGACAATAAGAGGTTATCCAGGGTTGCTCCCCATCCTTCCGAGGACACGTTTATAAAAAAACACTATCTAGAACTTGGGACATAAGCTGATCCCAGAGAGTTCTTGCTCCACACAACTTCCCGGCTCTAGGCCCAGGACAACGGCGGGTCTGCTCCATCACAACACAAAACCACAAGACACAGGAATGCAGGGAAAGGATAAGGAATACACTTGGGGAAGCACAAGGGAATCATGCGAACACGCGAGAACACAAGGGAAAGCACAGAGATACCACGCGGGAACCACGTGGGACACACGAGTCGGGGACACAAAGGATCGCAAAAGAATGGAGAGCGACGGGATGGTATCACGACGCGACCAGAGAACTTACTGACGAGCGAGACCCAAGCTAACTCCGACCTAGCTCAGGACTACCCTCAGGGCACGTTCTCCTTACGCCTGAGTTAGTTCCTACAGAAAACTGAAGTAGGGCAGACTACACAAAACTCTGGTCGGTTGAGAGGAGATTCCAGGTACCTCCTAAGAAAGTAGTTTGAGGTAAGTCTCTGTGTTGGAACAAAGCAATGTTTATATGCAACTGGGTATACCGTATATGACAAAATCTTCAATAGGGAGGACATCACTCCTAAAAGACAACAACTTGTTGGTTGTTGTAGTAGGTAAAGTATCTCCAAAATCTTTCACAAAGCTCAAAAAGTACCCGATACAAATGTCATCCCTAAATATAGAACTGACAGAGTTGGAAAGAGCATAGACTTATTATTATTATTACTAGCTAAAGGTGGGCTGACATGGTATGTACGACTTCTTTCCATTAAAAAGAGCTACTACAACAGAAACAAAGTGACAGAGTTTGGTTTTGATCAACTTCCACAGTATTTTGTATTAGAGCCTTATTGCTGGGCTTTCCATAATTCATTATCGCGCCATAAATATGCCGTTCTGTTTCGGCCACTTGGTCTGGAAATACCTGCGATATTACTGAGAGACTTCAGCAGTGAAAAGAGGATGTACACAATCTAGGTTTGCCAAAACAGAAGATTTTACCTATCGTAAAAGTGAATTTGTATCGATTGTTTGAGATTTAATGCACTGTAATTCCTTGCATGTGTGTTGCAGCAAGGTGCTCGAATACAGGTGGTGATATCTCGCTGTATTTCTTCCCAAAGGATGAAGTGTTAAGAAAACAGTGGGTCGCTCAAGTCCAATGCACACAGGCCAAATTGACGCCCAACCAAACCTCACGGCTTTAGAATCTTCATACTTTATTACATTACTTCCCAGTGAAATGCTCCTTAAAGCACCATTTCTAAATATACTAGAGAAAAAAGTTGCATGGAATGCCAGGAATATACCCAGCTCGTTCACCCTTATAGGGTGTCGGTATAATAACTGGGGCGTGTGAAACCACTACCAGAGGTCCCTTACCAATCAGTCTTCTCCTTCCTCAACATCCCCCATTACTACGAGGTGTCGTTCTCTACAGCTACTCCCCCCCCCCCACCCACCACTACCACTACCCATCCTTCACCCATCATTCCTACTAGCACCCAAGCTTGGGCCAGCCTAGGGCGAGGACAAAGGGGGGTGGGTTCACTGGGCGACACAGGTTCCTCGGCCAGAAATAGATTTTTCCTTCGTCAAAATCCCTTTTCTGGGCTCAACCTGTGTCACTCTATGAAATAGTAACAGAGAATTGGTCCCATAAGCTTGGAAATACACAAAAAGTTAAGGAACTGAATTAAAAATAGAATAATTTAATTAAGAGTGTTTTACTAATAATCTTTAATATACCAATCTCTTAATTACAACCCAAATGAAGGTCAATGTTAAGGTGGGGGGAATAGGCAAGGCAGGTGTCGTCCTGCTCCTTATTAGGAGACAAGGCTCTAAGAGGAAAAAATATATATGAAGATAGGATCCTGTTATAATGGTTCTGTTATATCTGGAGGAACCATTATATCTTTTTAATTCTTATAAATTCATGTGACAAAAATAATTGACTGATGTTGCTACAGCTCGGATATCATGGGCATGTAGGACAAATTCCGGCTTGGTTCGTTTAATAAAATAAAGAATCTACTGTCTGATTCCTTTCAGGGAAATGGTTCCTCCATCCTCTCTAATAAACAAAGGCCCTGAAAATTTTCAAGAAGTTCTATTCAAATAGTCTTCCAGAGATAGATCCTGTGGAAGTGGGACAATCTTCCGCGGGGACCATCTATTCTGTGGATCCTCATTCTTTTCTAAGAATTTTCTATCTGGAGAGAATAAAATTCCAGCAGAAGAAAGAAAATCAATATGATTTGGTTCCCTAGATAATGCTGAGAGTTCAGATATTCTGGCTCCTGAGGCTAAATTATTAAAAATAATGTCTTCCTAAGAAGCGCTATATAAGTGCATGAGTCATTATCAGTGTCAGAATCTAGATCAAGACATCATTTAAGGACCCAGGAAACTGTGTGAGGGCCAGTTACTGGTTTTAGTCTAGTACAGGCTCTCGGAATAGACGAAAAATACGAATCTGTAAGATAAATATTGAACCCGAGCTGAAATGTTTTCTTTAAAGCAGATTTAAGTATAGTAATAGTATTATTGGCTAGGCCTCCTTCAAATAAAGTTCTGAAAAAGGTAACTGCCAGATTCGTGGTCATCGTCCGAACCTCTGAGTCTTCCAGAAATTTGGCTAACTTCCTTACATCAGAATCATATTGCCGAAGGGTAGAATCTCATATACCTGACACTAGGAACAATGTGTTAAGAGGGTCAATCTCAGCATCTCTTTGTGCTACAAATCTCATATAATCCATAAAGTGAAGGCACTTTGAGTTCGTGAGGAAGCTGACACACTGTGAGTTAGTACCATCCGTGCTAACTTTGGTTCGGGAATCCGCCGAGGTCGGAGTCCTAGTTCCACCAAGAGAGGAAGCCAGTTGCATTGGGCCAATTGAGGGCTACGAGGGCAATCCGACCTTTGAAAGTCCTGAGCATGTCCAAGACTTTCATTAGCATGTTTGTAGGTGGAATCAGGTAAATCCTCCGTCAGTTGTTCCAATTTATGGACATGCCTTCTGTGACATAGGCCAGAGGGTCTAGGTTGGGGGTTACATGACATTGTGGCTTGTGGTTGGATTCCGTGGCAATTAGATCTACTTGGAGACCCGGAACTTGTTGGCAGGTCCAATTGAATGACTTTTTGTCCAAGGACCATTCCGACTCCCGCGGAGGTGTCCTTAATAGTTCATCCTCAACCACATTTCTTACTCCCGCCAGGTGAACAGCTGACAAGTTCCAATGATTCCCTGTTGCCATTGAAAAGATAGCTACCATCACTTGATTTATGTGACTTGATTTGGAACCCCCTCCTGTTTATGCAGTGGACTATCACTTGGCTGTCTAGTATTAGACTGATATGTTGTTTCTGTGATGGGGAAAGTCTTTTAGAGTCAAGAACACTTCCATGACTTCTAGGATATTGATGTGTAGTTGTCGGAATGTCACTGTCCACAACCCCTGGACCTGTTCGTATTGGGAATAGCCTCCCCAAGCGCTTAGGGAGGCATCTATATGGACCACCAGTGTTGTCGCTGGGAATCGTAAAGGTACTGAGTTTGCTAAGTTTTTGACCTTCGTCCATGGTTGAAGTCTTTTCCATAGTGTTGGTGGAATCCGAAAAATTTTGTCTCAATATTTCTCGTTTTATTTGGATCGCCAAACTCGATTGATGTCTTTCAACTTGACTCTCAGTAATGTGTCTGTTACTGAGGCAAACTGGAGTAAGCCTAGGATTCTTTCTTGGTTTCTCCGGGTCATTAGTTTGCCCTTGAGAAATCCTCTTGTGTTTCTTACTATCTCTATCCTCTTCTGTGGTGCAATCGACCGCTTGTGTGTGGTCAGGATCCATTATAGACCTAACCACTGGAAGCACGTTGCTGCAGTAAGACGGGACTTTTGAAATTTATTTGGAATCCTAAGTATTCCAGAAATCTCATTACTTTGTCCGGCGCCTTGTGGCATTCCTCGACGCTGTTGGCCCAGATAAGCCAATCGTCTAGGTAGGCCACTAACTGTATTCCTTGAGTCTTAATCTCTTGGACTACTGTCTCCGCCAACTTAGTGAATATCCTGGTCGCTATGTTGAGTCCGAACGGCATCACTTTGAAGGTGTAAGTCCATTTCCTAGCTTGACTCCTAGGAAAGGACGAAAATGCCATGCTATCAGAACATGAAAATAAACGCCTATAAGATCTATAGAGGTGGTGACGGCTTCACGGGGACATAAAGTCCTCACCTGTGAGACGGTCAGCATATGGAACTAGTCGCATTGAATATATGTATTCAAATGGGACAGATCTAAGTTACTCTTCATTTGTCCGAGTCTTTCTTTGGCACTCTGAACAAACATCCTTGAAATTTAAAGCGTTTTACCTCTTTTATTGCTTTCTTCAGAAGGAGATCTTCTGTGTAAAGTGTTAAATCTGCCGTTGGAATCTGATAAAAACTGGTTGGTGGAGGGGGCTTTTTCATCCAACTCCACCCCAGACCTTTCGTTATGATGCTGTATGCCAATTGCTGAATGCCCAACGGCTCCGAAAGAGGTACAGCCTTCCTCCTACCTGGGAGGTGTCTCTGGTTTGCAGGTCTGCTTCCACGGCTCCCTCGAAATCCTCTACCTCTCCCGGAAGCTCTTCTGCCGCCTCTATGCAGGATGGCTCCCCTAGCTCTACTACCTCTCGCATGCCTATTATATCCGTGAAACACTCCCTGTGTTTCGAAGGAAGGATGATATGCCAGAGACGCAATAAACGGAGTAGTGGCTATCGGTTGTTGAGGTGGTTGACTTACCCACACATACTGATTTTGTGGCTGGGTTCTTGAGGTGGAAGGCTGGCTTATCTTGGATACTGGCATTGCCTGTAGCACATATTGAGCCTCTGGCCCTTGGAAGGACTGAAACTTCCTTGGTCTCCTGCCTCGTGATTGTGGTCCGGATCACTTTACAATGAATGGAAAAAAAATTATGTTGTTTAGAGTGAAATACAATGGAGAATAAAACAAACTTTAAGAAGAAAATTATTCTGTAATTAGCAGTAAAACAAATGAACAGGAAAAGTTAGCATATTATAGAGCAAATGAGCAAGTATATCCGATAGTGACAAATCTCGTATATAGCTTGAGTAGTGGATCCGTGGCCTAGTAGTGAATAGGTTATGGTGCGATGGAGGGTCTCTCTATACTCTAAGTGAATCTGAACGTCCATACGGACATCCAGATTCAGACGTTACATCATTTTTTCATGACTTTGTGTTTCATTAAAGGATTTCAGAGCTTCTACAGTCAGTTTCTTCCTGTAGAAGTCTCCAGTTTTTTACATCTCCTCCTGGAACAAGTTTGGTCAAAAAAACTTTTTGGCAAAGAAACGCCAGATTCGGTCAAACAAGCAGTAAGACCACAGGTCTTCGGATGTATGCTGCACCCCTTGGACGCATTCTCCCAGATACCAGTACATCCATCATCAAAGAAGTATCCAAGGATCATACAGCATATCAGTTCACGGGGCAGTGCTTCGAGTTTTTTGATGGCACCTTAGGTTTTCAAGATTTTTTGCCTTAAGTGTCAACCTGTGCCTACAGGATCAACATCGTTGTCCTAGACTCCGAAGACTAGCTGATCCTAACAGACATGGTGACTTCCCTGCTTAATCACTGAGACAATTCCTTGAGTTTGCCACCTCCTGAGTATTGAGGAAATCTCGAGAAGTAATCCCTGCTTCCTTATTAGAGATGGGTACGCCTAGGCATGATCTTTGTCGCCAGCCTACAGAAAGTCTTCCCTCAGATGACAGGATCCAGACGTAAGAAGATGGAAATTCTCTTCCTTCAACAAGACGTGCCCAGCCAGCAGTGGTTATTTCTCATAAGTCACAATTTGACTCTGGTTCGTCTAGGCCAGATCGGATTCCTACAAACCCAATCTCTTCAGTGGCAGCCGGATTCCAGGTGACTCAGCACAAGGAATCTCCAGATACTCTGGTCCCTATGGGTTCCGAGCAGAAGACAGACACGAGATGGTAGGTGACAGACGAGATTCTTCCCAGAGGGGTCTATCTTCTCGTCCCTTCCCTGGAATTGATGCTCCTTTCAGATGCATCAAAAGAAGGGGTGTGGGGGGGGGCAAAGGCTGCACCACACGGTCTCCAGGCTCTGGTCAGAGTTCGAATGATACTGTCAGATAAATCTACTAGAGATGAGGGCAGTCTTCCTAGCCCTACAGCAATTTCATCAGTTCCTGACAGGTCACTTGGTAGTATTGTAGAACGACAACACCACGGTGGTACCTTTTTCGTAGCACCTTTGCCATCTTGCATGGGAATGCTAAGATGAGCAGAAGATAACTTGGTTGTTCCTATCAGCTCGCTGCATTTCGGACAGAAGGTATGTGCTTGCTGACATCTGAGCAGAGCTACTCAGGTAGTGGTCTTCGAATGATCTTTGAAGCATCCAGTAGCCAAAAAAGTCCTGATTTTGTGGGGTTCCCCAACTTTGGACCTATTCAGGACATCCCTGAACTATGGGCCCCTGCTCTACTGTTCACCAGTCCTAGACCCCTAGGCCCTACGGCAGGATACATTTCAACAACGGTGGGACAACATCGATGTGTACACCTCTTCCCCCTTTCTGCCTGTTAAAAAGATTACACAACAGGCAAGATCATCCGCAACCTAGCAATGAACGTCTTACCTCTACTTGTCATTAGCTGCTAACGGAAGTCCCAAGAAAAATTCCTCCACAACATAATCAATTCAGACAACCACATGTGAACATCTTTCACGGAGCCCTAGGATCCCTACGTCTGCACGCCTGGAGACTTTTCAGCATCTCTTTACAAGGAAAAACTTATCACAGCAAGTTGTGAAGAGGATGTTCCGGATACCTCCAGAATTCTCAAGCTGTCGGTTACCTTCTAGGATTGTTGTTGTGGATAGGGTATCTCCCCCATCGCTGCCACTTCCAGGAATTGCGGAGTTTTGTTCCGGATAATTTGGGGGGGACTCCTACTGGTCTCAGCGTTGGTCTTAGCCTTGCCTTTAGGCTGAAAGGAATTAACTTTTCTTCTGCGTCCGTATTGTTTCTTCTCATACGAAGTTTTGAGCCCACCTGCCCTCAGTCAGAAGTTAAGACTTCCTCTATGGAGCGAGGTTTGCTTCCTTCAGTCCCTGAAGGGTGCCTACTATGACCAAGGACACCAAGCATCAGATCTTCAGTTGACCTCGCGGACAGGTTTCCCACTTGCGTTGGCTTTGGCCAAGAGAGTCAGCGAATTCCATGGTCTTCCTATGACATCTCTCATTCAGGGTGATGGGGAAGATAATACTCAACTTCATTCCTGGCAGCATCACATCCCAGATTCGGACCCTTTCGGATTGTGAGTCTTCATAGCGTGACCAACGATCCAAATCAACAACTACTTTGTCAAGGAGGAGCTTGAGGTGCTACCTCAAGAGAATACAGGAGCTCGCCCCTTGGTGTCAGCAGACCTAGAGCTCCTAACGTTATGGGCATGATTACGTCCCTATCGTTTAGGGATTACTCTATGAAGCAGGTCCTACAAGTTGGCGTGTGGAAGCATCAAACGACCTTCACTACCCACTTTCTGCAAGACCTAACCCACAGGAACATGCAGACATTCTCCATTGGCCCTGTGGTGGCTACACAATAAATGGTTCAAACACCTCAGGCTCGTTAATGGACAGGTAGAAGATGGTGGAAGACAGAGTTTAACCGGGGTTAAGTCTGGGATGACTGATAAAACATGACTGGCTCTTTCTTTCATCTTCCCCTCTTTTGGGGAACAGTACCTACAATACTCTGCAAAGTTGGCCTCTGCTTTGTGCAAGTAAAACATTTCCCTTGTGTAATCTGGTATAGAGATATACATTTCTTACGTCCCCATATCCCCTAGCGTGGTGGGATTGGGTAAAGTCTATGACTGATTCAAAGATTCCTAAGTTTCTGAGAATTCTTACCTAGACTAGGGACACTGCTAGTATTACACAATCACACAAGAGTGCTCAGGCCGCTAACCGTGCTTTGCAAGGAATTTAGCGAGGTGTCAGGGTCTTTCCCTGTTACGTGAGGAACACGTATGGGAAAATTCTTGGGTCAAAACCCAGTCAGTTGGTTCAATCTTAACCCTCCTGAAGCACAAGTCAACCATAATAATGAGCGAAAGGGTTTGTAATTACAGTAGTGTCAGAACAAATGACAAATCTGAAAGTAATTTGTACTTTCTTAACGATGCAAACCTTGAGCTCTTTATACAAATTGGTCCGCCACCACCTATCCCCCGATAAGTGCTGCCTGAGAGCAAAAATAAGGATAGAACAGAATGTGTGAGCGGGGTAGCCGGCTACCCCAACTTCCACCCGATAACTAGCAGTGGGGTAGTTACACCTCCCTAATAATCTTATGGCAAGTTTCAGCTTTGCCGAAAGTATAATCCCTAATAAAGAGCTCAAGGTTTGTATCGTTAGGAAAAATACAGTTAGTTTCAAATTTGGCATTCTAGCAATAAAATATAGGAAAGTGAATAATAATCACAGTTTCCTTAAGGGGACCGTCCTCCATAGTGTTTTGACATACCAACTTTCAGAAATCGAAAATCGTTTTATTGCTTCAATGTATGCAGAAACATATTGTACATGCTCTCCAGACGTTTCAGCCAAATTTTTTTTACAAACAATGAAGATAGAGCGGTCTTTAAATAATGACGTCATCCTTACCACGTCGTTTGCATGACTGAGTTTGACAGAATCGTCTTTGTGTGTTTATTTTTGCATATATATAGTATATATAGCAATTTTTTCACTTATGTTTCAAAATCTCGTACGTCTGGCAGAAAGGAAGGCATTGGTAGAGGGTAGGTAAACAAAAATGACAAACTAGGAGAACAGCAGCCAGAGATTCCAAAGATGTATAGAAGTTATAATGAATGTTTTTGTTTACTTGCAGTTTGTATATATATTGTGTTTTCACAACGTCCTCAGGAACTTTATAGCAAGGCCAGTGTTACCTAAGGTCATAAAAAGAACAAAAAGTAAGCACTCCAGAAGTTTCAGCCAATTATCTTTACAAATAATGAAGATATAGCGGTCTTTAAATTATGACGTCATCCTTATTGCGTCGTCTGCAGGACTGGGTTTGAAAGAATCATCTTTGTGTGTTTATTTTTACATATAAATAGCAATTTTTTCACTTATGTTTCGAAATCTCGTATGTCTGGCAAAAATGGAAGGCATTGGTAAAGGGTAAGTGAACGAAAACTACAAACTACGAGAACAGCAGCCAGAGTTTCCAAAGACGTATAGAAGTTATAATGCATGTGTTTGTTTACTTGCAGTTCGTATGTACATTGTGTTTTCACAATGTCCTCGGGAACTTTATAGCAAAGCCAATGTTACCTAAGGTTGCTTTGAACAATGGGACTACAGTATTTCAATGCGTTTGTTCTTATCCATGGTCTGTTTGGGCATGGTAAGGGGTATATATAAGGCATAATTGGAGGGTAACACGAACCCAAAAGGGGACAAAATGCGGCACACAAAAAACACAATACCGATCGCCACAAAGAACCAAGTGCGACCGAGGTAAACAAAGCATAGGCTAAAGTCTCCCAAATGCTGACACTACATTCAGAGAAAATGTCGGCTCATTAGCACTTTTTAGAGGGGGACTTGTGATGATCCACGACTTTTTGAAAAAAGATGTGACCCTTGGGTTAAGGCGTCAATTCATCCCACTCATACTGTATATATATACAGGATTTTGATCAAAGTGAAAAATCTATTTTTAGGTGAGAGGGCCATGTCATCCTGATGGAAGGGTTCCTATAGGTAGCCTTCTAAGGGATATTTGCTAGTGATACTCCCAGAGAATTAAACCAAAGGTCTCCAGGATTCTAACTCCTGGTGCAAGTATCCAATAAAGGATATTGGCACGAGTACCCAATAAAGGATATCGCATAATATCAGGGGACATATTCTAGATACGTCACATGGCAATCCTCACCCCGAATAGATTTAACGCTTCGATGTAAGGGGGAAGAGTGGCAAAAAAAAGGTACCCGGTGGACCTCCTTCCCTACGACTACTGTGAAGCCATTCCTATTCTTGCCGTTAAGCGGAAATGGCCACAGATAAAGTAATTTTAGGAGGGGTCAGCAAGAGGGTGGGTCCATCAGGACAACATGGCCCTCTCACCCAAAAATGGATTTTTCACTTGGATCAAAATCCGTTTTTTGGGCTCAGGCCATGTCGTCCTGATAGAAGTATACCAGAAAATTGTATTGAAATTACTATTAGCTGTGGGTTTGTATATGTGCCTTCCAGATTGAGTAGATTTCCTTATCTGGTCTACTAGACCTATATGTGAAATTCCAGAGATCTGTCACTTCCATTAAACCTAGCTGGTTTAGTGCCTCCTGCCCCAAGCAGGGAAAATATCGATATTAACAATAAGGATTCAAGGTTTATATTTCCGTTGGAACAAAAAGGGAAAACATTGAAGCCTACCTTTTTTACTTACCTTAAGAAAGTAAGTCTCATTCCTCTGGAAATCATTATTCTGATTTCAAGGATATACGCCCCATACAGGGGATTAGTAAAAATCTAGTGTACTTTATTAGCTTATAACTGAGGAAGCAATAATAAGACACGAATACGTTTAAGTATTTTATTATGCAACTAGTTTATCAAATGTAGTTACAATAAAGTATAAATCTGATCCAGCATTACAACACATCAAAACACACATTTTCTCGTGTAGAAAAAATATATATACATTATCGGAATAACGCCACTCAATGGAGATGTGAAACCAAATCTATCTGACATGGACAAACGTTCGGAAATGCATAAACACTGTGACACAAACGTTCACTCGGCACTGGTGTATTGATCAGATATGCACCTACATAGAACAGTATATCAATCATGGCTATGATCTGCACTAGTGGGTAGGTATACCCATGCACCCGATGCACTGTAAAGTCCCAAAACAGTCCACTGTTCATCGCAGCACTAGACAGCGGGCTTAATGACACTACCCGCCGATACCACAAAGTGTTTTATTTCATGTACTTGCTTCGCGTAATGTTTGTAGAAGACCCTGGATGATCTCCACCCAGTGTATGAGCGGAGTCTTTCAAAGTCCATATGTTGAAAGTAGTTCAACGAAGAAGCAACTTTCCTCGGATCGTGACCTGCGGGTGTACTGTCAGGATCCGCTCTGCGAATAAAGTAGGTGAGCTTCGCTCTCAGTTGTCTTAAAGATAGATTTGATCCAGGTAAATGCGATTCCACCTGTTCCAGTCGAGGGACATGGCATCCCTCGCTTCTGCCTGAGGGTCCATGTACAGGGCTACGTAACGAGATAGTTTCTTGTTGTCGCTCGTTGTGAAGAGATCGATCTGCAGTTCTGGGACTTTTTCCGAGATGAAAGAGAATGAGTCTGCGTCTAGGGACCATTCTGTCTCTATGGGCTTTCACCTGGATAGATCGTCCGCCATCACATTGCGGAACCCTTGTAGGTGATCTGCTGATAGGAGCCATCCCTTCCTCCTTGCCAGGTAGAAGATGGCTGGCATCACATGGTTGATGTGTGGTGATCTCGAGCCTTGTCGATTTATACATTTCACTATTACCTCGTCGTCCGGGACCAATCTGATGTAGATTGATCTGCGAGGGGATAGTCTTTTCAACGTCAGGAATATTGCCATAGCTTCCAAAACGTTGATATGAAATGTTTTGAACTGGTGCGACCAATTCCCTTGCACGTTTTTGTTGTGAGAATGACCTCCCCATCCTTCCAAGGAGGCATCCGTGTGTATCACCACTAATAGTTGCGGTGGTTGCAGGGGAATTGTCCATGCTAGGCTCTTGGCTGTTGACCACGGCGTTAATTGCATGCGCAACAAGGCCGGGGTCAACCTTAGTTGATCTCTTTGAGCGCTTGATGCGTATTTCCTCCAGACTCCTGACGCATCTTTCAAACGTGCCTTTAGCACAGGGTCTGTCACTGCTGCAAACTGGAGAGAGCCAATACTCTTTCCTGTTGGCTTCTTGAAATCCTCTTGAGACGGATTAGTCTCTTGACAGATCCCGCTATTTCTCTCCTCTTCTTGGATGGAATGGAGAGGTGGTGTTACTTTAAGTTCCATTGAATTCCTAGCCACTAGAACTGTTGAGCTGGAGTGAGATGAGACTTCTTGTGGTTGATCTTGAAGCCCAAGTGTTCCAGGAACTGGATCACTCTGTTGGCTTCTTGCAGACATGTAGTTTTGGATGCTGCCCATACCAACCAGTCGTCTAGATATGCTACCACTTGAACTCCTTTGGTGAGTAGCTGTTGGACGATTGTATCTGCTAGCTTCGTGAATATCCTTGG
Organism: Palaemon carinicauda; assembly: GCF_036898095.1. Classification (NCBI taxonomy): domain Eukaryota; kingdom Metazoa; phylum Arthropoda; class Malacostraca; order Decapoda; family Palaemonidae; genus Palaemon; species Palaemon carinicauda. The sequence goes on along the minus strand of NC_090732.1, from coordinate 138,311,450 downwards.
GGCTGTGTTCAGTCTGAAGGGCATTCCTCTGAAGACAAACTTCTTCTTCTATAGTTTGAATCCTAGGTAGGAGAAAAGGCGGCTCATCGGGAGATGCCAGTAAGCATCTGCTAGGTCTATTGAGACTATGTAAGCCCCTTTTGGCAAAAGGGTCCTTAAGTGTTGCAAAGTAAGCATCCGGAACTTCTTGTTCTCGATGAACTTGTTGAGTGGAGACAAGTCTAGAATGACTCTGAATTTGTCTGAGTCTTTCTTGGGAACATAAAACAGCCTTCCCTGGAACTTGATGGACTTTGCTTTCTTTATCACCCTCTTGTTCAAGAGTTCTGAGGTATATTCTTCCAACAAGGGGGTGGAGTGTTGGAAGAATTCTGGAAAGCGGGGTGGAGTTCTGCTCCATTCCACCCAAGTCTATTCGTGATTAGGCTGTGGGCCCAGGGATCGAAGGGATGTAGTCTGCCCCTACCTGGAACCCCTCATTGCTTGGGGGATCCTGCGGATTTATTTACGCGACCACGTCCTCCTCGGCCCCGAGAGAAATTACCTTGAGACCTTCTCTTAGGATCCTTTCCTTTCTGACTGAGGCGAAAGGAAGTCGACTGCCTCTCAAAGATAGGGTTAAATACTGGTGACTGGGCTACCAGTTGTTGAGGGACCATCTGGAAGGTGGTCTGAGGCATCATAGTCATAGTCATGGGGGGAGTTGTGCAAGTCTTCGTGGTCTCTTCGCCCCTTTGTTCTTGGGCTGGGGACCTCCTTCCGAGGAAGATTTCCTTTTTGAGGACATGCCCCACATTTGGAGAAGGTTCCTGTTCTCCGAAGTTGCTCTCGCAATGACCTCTTGGACTAGTTCCTGTGGGAAAAGGTCTTTACCCCAGATACTTGAGGTAATCAGCTTCCTTGGTTTGTGTCTGATGGTTGCTGAAGCCAAGACAAACTCTCTACAAGCTCTCCTCGCTCTGAGGAAAGTGTATAGGTCTTTCACAAGGGTACCCATGTGAGATTTAGCCAGGAAGAGGAACATTTCTGGGGCATTATGTTGACCTGCACTCATTTCCAGACAATTCAGATGAGAGAGGGAGCCGCAAGTCTCTCCTTCGACTCCTGTTCCTTCCTCAGAAGATGGTCTGGCAACTTCGGAAGGTTCTCCTTGAACTGTTGTCCTGCGATCTCTGGGTCTAACTTAGAGACGGAGAAGGTTAGGTGGACACCCTTCCACTTCTCCTCGCAGGTAGGCAGTGCTAGAGAGAATGGCTTGCATTCCTCTAGGGTTGGACATAGTTTTCCCTCATCGACTGCCTTGACGGCAAAGTCTAGTGCTTTCTCCATAAAGGGGAAAGAGATGGAGGAAGGAGAAAGAAAGGTAGGGTGCTTCTTGCTCAGTGCTGAGACTTTGGAGTTGGTATATCCGGCTCCTTTCAAGGCCTTCAGGAGGATGGCTTGCGCCTTCTCGTGTTCAAACACGATGACCTCTTTGGAGATCGTTTCTTCTCGGGTCCCATTCTCGTCCATCAGTCTCACATAGCAATCTGGATAGGCCGAAAAGTTAGGCCAGAACTCAAGGTCTTCAATTTGCCTGGCTCCCAACCTCTCAGAAATAAACAGTTTCCCATTCATCATTGGCATATGCTCCTCACACTTCCAGGGATTGGTTTCGGAGCAATGAGGGAGATCAGACACTCTAAGAGGATTCTTAGAGGTGCCCTTGGTGGTTCTAAAGTGGTCCATCTTCTCCTGCAACAACCTTTGCTGCTGCTTAACCCTTCTAACCCCAATGGACGTACTGGTACGTTTCACAAAACTCATCCCTTAAGCCCCATGGACGTACCGGTACGTCCGAGTAAAAAAGGGATTTTGACGTAGGAAAAATCTATTTCTGGCCGAGAGACCTGTGCCGCCCAGTGAAATGCTCCTTTTACATCATTTCTAAGGTAAAAACTGCTATGAATTTACCAGAGAAAAAATTGTATAGGAATGCTAGGTCGTACCAGTACGTCCGAGTAAAAAAGTGCTATTTGCATTTTTTTGCATATTTTTGATAACTTTATGAGAAACTTCAGGCATTTTCCAAAATAATGAGACCAACCTGACCTCTCTCTGATGAAAATTAAGGCTGTCAGTGCAATCTAAAAAATAAATATTGCAAAACGTGCTTGAAAAAGAAAAACGCCTGGGGGTTAAGGGATGGAAAGTTCCAAATAGCTTGGGGGTAAAAGGGTTAATCAATTCCCGCATCGTCTCCTGTTCCCGTTGGAACGACTCCATCATTCGTTGAAGAGATGTCAGACTCTCTTCGCTTGCGTTAACCTGGTTAACAGGTTGTAGAGTTGGGGCCGAGAACGTTGACTGCAGAGGTTGGTATGCCGTCACGGCAAACTGAAGGTCTTCTGTTGTCGTTGACAACGATCCTTCTTCCTCCACTCGGGGAGGGTCCACGTTCTCTTCAGGGCCTCCTTGTAGTGGGTCCTGTTCGGTGTCGGTGGACACTTCTGACATCTTCTCTTGGTGGATGTCCATGTTTTCTAGGGCCTTGTTGATGTTAAGAGTCAATCTTGAGTTGAACGAAGGGGGACCTGAGCTGTTCCTGGGACACCACCACACTCGGCAGAGCCTTGGGGAACGGTAGGCACCTCAGGGAGTCATTGGGCAGATATGATCCTGGAGAGTTCTTTTGGAACCCTCTTACCCATTTGCGAAGGGTGTCCCTCGCTGTATCCCTAGTCTCTAGGGTAACTAGAGGGGCTTCGCCGAAGCTGTTGGCCAGTAGGGTAGAGCAAGTGGGGCAACCCTTCGGGTCCCAATACTTTAGGACTCCTATGACGACGCCACAGGGGGCATGAGTCCTGCACATTGTGTGGCCACAGAAGTCTTTCCCCTTGTGGTTGCAGAACATTGATCTGCACTTCTCCATAAGGTCATCCTGTATTTTTGTTTTTTATATCAGTGATATAAAAGCATAAAGTTTATGATAACAATAGTAATCACAATTGTTTATGGTACCTTAGGATAGTAAGCTTGAAAGGAAATAAAAAAGATATATCTATTTCCTCTCCCAGGCCATTGCTGAGACCTCCGTCAGTATTAATATTCAGTTTCCCTGATGGGGAGGATACAAGGTAGAGAAACTCAAGGAACTAGAGTTAGAGTTAGTAAATAGCTTATGCTAACAATCTCCACCTGTAGTATTGTATTAATACCTTTGGGTATTGTAAGTCCCTGATGATCAAGGAAAACCATCTGTGTTGAGGGAATACTCAGCCTCAACAGAATATCATGGTCTTAACAATCGTCCGCGATAGGAAACAGAGAGTATGTTAGAAAACATATGTACTACTGTATAGTTGTATACAGTAGTTTGCTGGCAGTCACTGCCGTTATTGGGTTAGTGCCTGACGGTGCTAACCGAAAGAGAGAGAGAAAGATTAAGGAAGGAGAACTTCCTACTATTATGAATGAACATAACAGCTGAAAGTGTGGGGGGACTATAAGTCCATCTACTGTCTCCTTACCAGAATGAAAGTTCCAATGGAAGGGGAAGAATCTATCAGATTCTGGCTCCCACCCATCCACAAAAGACCTGTCGCCGGCAAGGATTGATTGATTGATTTAAAGTTTTCAGGCATCCTGACATCTGAGGTCGCCGGCAAGGAATGTGGATGGCAGCTCAAGAGAGGGCTGAGGACTTTCCAAAATATGTCAGGTTTTCCACCGGAAGCCGTCAGAAGCCATCTCAATCCTCCCCCAATAGGGGGAAGGTGGCAGAGACCACGGAACTAACTGCCGCCTGCAGGATACCAGCTGGTAACGCAGTCATCCTAGCAAGTCGGGATGACTGTCAGAATACCGGTGAAAGAATTTTGTGACGACATGTCATCACTAAAGAACAGAGGGGGAAGGGGTGAGGGTCTTACAGTTCAATGATATCAGAGGTGGCGGCTGGTATGCCGCCTTCCTCAAACAATGAGCTGGGGAAGCATGGCTTCCTGTGCTGACTACATTGTCGTCGGCAAGACAAGGGCACCCCAAGTATGTCACTATCTGAATCAAAGCCGGAGGCAGAAAGAATATTGTTCTATTCAATGGGGATGAAGAGACAGTGGCTGCCACCTATGACGGCGGCGTCACTCGGGGAGGGAGGAAGGGTTTAGCCTCTTCTCTCAGAGAGAGAATAATTATCGTAGCTGGTCTATGTATTCTAAAGAATGTAACATCTCATTTGAATCAAGAAGAAACGATAAGGGTGAGGCTGAACAGGAGGAATTACTTTACTAGCTTATATATGAGCAAGAGTAGCCTTGCTCTGGTAGGAGCCCCGGCAAAGGTAATCAGTACCACCGGGGTTCCCGCCCGCATACAGAAAGTAAAGTCACATAATAGAGAAGGAATAATTTTCATGTATGCAAAATCACATCTTGTATAACTTGCCTAACTAGCTAAAATAATAGCTTAAACCCGGGAGGTGTCGCCCTACTATCTAAATAATATGCAAGAATGTAACGGGCGACAGCAGTCGTAAAATGGCTGCCTCCGGTCTCGGCAACGCTCACCCAAACACACTTAAATTATTGAAATTTAACAGTGAAAAGGGGGACTAAAATTATAAACAGGAAAGAATTAATACTCAACTTTCCAAATGACGAAGACGCTGGGGATTGCATGCTGAAAATTCTGAAAACTAGCAAAAAACACCGGGCTAAGGGGAGCACAACACTCTTAGCAGGCTACTGGAATAGGAAATGGCGTCACAGTAGTAGTAGGGAAGGAGGTCCACCGGGTACCTGGAACGGCACCCCTTTCTTTTGCCACTTTTCCTCCTTATATTGAAGCGTTAAATGTACAGTATTCGGGGTGAAAATTGCCATGCGTCGTATCAAGAGTACGTCCCCTGATATCATGCAATATCCTTTATTGGATACTCGCGCCAGGAGTTAGAATCCTGGTGACCTTCGGTTTAATTCTCTGGGAGTATCACTGTAGCAAATAACCCTTAGAAGGCTACCTATAGGAACCCTTCCATCAGGACAACAAGGCCTGACCCCATACATATATATATATATATATATATATATATATATATATATATATATATATATATATATATACACAGTCATACCTCTCTTCACGAAAGTCTGCTAACGAAATTTTAAAACTACAAAACGAGATGCGAATATTTTTATGACTCACTTTACGAAAAATTTTCCACTTTAAGAAAAGAGATTTGCCAGCCAGGCGGAGAATAAAATGGTCACCCATCACTGAGTTGAAGAAAATGGGTTCAGACAGAAAATGTAGTAGTAGTCTATAATAGGGATAACTATAATAGTACAGTATTGTACTGTATGTATTGTATTACTTTCCATTTATTATTAAATTCTGTTGTAATAACTAATTAATTTACAGGTATTAACATTTAGTTTAGGTATATTGAATGATTCAAACGTATTTAGCTGTACAGTATTTCATTGTGGTTATACTGTAGCTTTATAATGAGATTTTATGGGGTGTTTTGTAGGGTTTGGAAGAAATTAGGCAATTTGCACGTGAAATGTGACTCACAACACACAAAAAAAAAATCAAATATATATATATATAAATTTATATATATATATATATATATATATATATATATATATATATATATATATATATATATCTTTGTGTGTTAAATACATTTACATAAATAAAAAATAAGTTTTTAATTATGAAGAATTCACTGAGTGTATGTGGCTTCTATCCTCATGTATGTTTCAATTACATTGATAGTAAGTCAGTTTTCAGGAGGTAACCTGAATTCAATTCTTGGTATGAATAGCCTAAAAATGAAATTTTATAATGTTGATTGTACAGCATTTTTATGAGCACAAAAAATATTAGAAGAAACTAAATATATGGTAGCTAAAATGGAAACTTTATAAGTGAGTAAAATGGAGTGTTTCATAATTCAAGAAGCCAACAAAGCTTTCACATCTAAAATGATGTTAAAAATATTAAGAATAAATACAGCACCAATCTTTGAGGAGAGAAGGGGTACAAGATGTAGTTGATTTCCAAAGTAAAACATAGTAACTGACATACAGCAGAATTTAGTATTCCAATTCATAGCTTTTTATTTTCTGGCCCATCTGAGTCATACACAATTATATATTTCTCAAGTTTAGAAATGTATGGGAAAATAAAGTATCTACTCAATTGGTGAGGACATGAAAGATATTAAACAAACAAACTGTCTTTATTTACAGTTTAGCAACATTACAAAATTCATGCTAATCATTTTTATGAATATCTAGAATCGATTCATAATATTCAAATAGTTAACAAATTAAATGCATTCTTATTATTTTTACCTAGGTTAGGTAAACTAAAATTATCTTTGAAGGTTGCAAATTCCTAACTAATTAACAAAATCTATTCTGTAAAATGAGGTGATAACCAACGATGGTAGAAAAAATAAACTGGGAGGGCGAGTAGCA
>NC_090732.1:138214980-138299980 GCF_036898095.1 Palaemon carinicauda | reverse complement strand
GCTCACCCCCCCAGGACTCGAAGATGATATCATCGACGAATACAAATTCATCAAAGTGTTGTATCTTCCACTGAATACCACCCCTATCCTCCAGCACATGGACCAGCAAGTCATCTCTAATTTTCAGAAGCTGTACACCAAGCACTTATTTAAGCAGTGCTTTAATGTCACGCAAAGCACAAACTTAACTTTGCGTGAATTTTGGAGGAGCCACCTTGATATCGTGCACTACTTAAAGATCATAGATCAGGCTTGGGAGGGAGTAACTCGTCAGACCCTGAATTCAGCTTGGAAGAAGCTTTGGCCTGATGCTGTTGCTCCCAGAGATTTCGAAGGTTTTGGGCCCGAGAATGAACCTGTGCTTGCCGCCGAGGAAGAGGTCGAAGAGATTATATCCCTTGGCAAGTCTATGGATCTGGAGGTGAATGAAGATGACATCACCGAACTCGTCGATGAGCATCATGAAGAGCTCACCACCGAGGAACTCAAGGAGCTGCAAGCCATGCAGCATGATGAGTTCCAAGCGCAGTTAAGTGAGTCGGAGGAGACCGAGGAGGTAGGCCAATTCTTAGGTACGGCCGAAATAAGACAGATGTTGGCATATCATCAACACATGGTTGATTTCATCGACAAGCATCTCCCACAGAAACTTCAGGTTTGCCGTGTAGTTGCGCAGTTCGATGATGTTTGTTTAACTCATTTTAGAAAAATCCTCAAAAGCTGTATCAAGCAACTTTCACTCAATACTGTAGTTTCTTTAAAAAAATCTTTACTAAAACGGTCTAGTGATCATGATGAAAAGAAAGAAAGTGAAGCAAAGAAAAGAAAGACCGAATCGAGTGAAAGTGATGAAAATTAAAAATAAGAAAAGGAAAAAAAATGTAAAAAAAAATACAAAATAATAAAAATGAAAAAAAAAATAAGCTAAGTTAAAGTTCACGTAGTGTAAGTTAGTGTAAGTTATCGTACACGTTATCGTACAAAGTTGCCGTCCCTACCTCCTCGCTGATCTTCCATCTCCTCCTGCGTAGCAGTCCCTACACCTGCGCTGGCCTGTCGCCAAGGTAAAGTGTTACATAAAAACCCCTTTTTTATTTAATATTTCTTTATTATTATTCTATTTTTAGATATTTATGTATTATTATATTGTATTAATGTTATGTGTAATTATGTGTAGCCAATTATTAAGGAGTTATTATAGGATTTTAGGCTGAGGAACGAATTAAACAAATTACCGTGTATTCTTATGGGAATATTTTAACATACGAAGCAGTTTCTGGAACGAATTAAGATCGTATGTAGAGGTATCACTGTAATTTCTCTTGTATTACGATAAAATAGCTAAAAGAAGCGAGTGTAAAAAACTCAGATAGGTTATTTATTGTTTGTACTCAGCTGTATTGTATAATAAATTGTCTATGATTAAAAATATGAACTAGTTAAAGAAAAGGGTTAACTGTATACATGATAGAAAATGTACTTATCTATTTTAAGGGTAACATTAATAAATTATATATAGAACGTACCACAGTACTGTATATTTCGTATATGTACATAATTGTACTGTACATATTGTGTTATGGTAGTTTCTTAATTAGTGTTCACATGAGCCATATTCAGCATATGTTTTTGAAAAATGACTTAAAACTATTCTTAAATATATCTAAATTGTTTATGATGATATTTTTTATGTTATTAAATGTTTTATAATCAAAGTAGGCAGTTATAAGCAATTTTAAATGGCTTTTTAAGTATTCATGGATTCTGGTCCCTAACAGGCGTGAATTCGGCGGTAAACGTATAGCGTGTAGATAGATAGATAGATAGATAGATAGATAGATATATATATATATATATATATATATATATATATATATATATATATATATACACACACACACGCACACCGCCTAGTCTATGTTTGTCAACGGTTATATAAGTGGATGAGCAACCTGGTGAAGTAACAAGAACTGTGGGCGTGGAGGAAATGGCCCCCTAAATCTCAAAGAAGTCACTGGCAGCAGGGGGACAGATTGGGTTTAAGGCGATAGACAAGCTGTTTCTTTGGCTTATACCCTCAATACCTGGCGGATGATCTTACTAGAATTAGTATGGACTGGCAGGGGTCACTTGCCTTCGTTAAATAGGCACTGCACATCACAAGGAACTGGCTATCCCTTGATGAATCTAGCCAATGAATCCTCTATAGATTTAGTCAGTCTATGGAAAGTAAAAAGGACAGAATGGCCCAGTCCCGGGCGTAGCAGGGTGCTAAGAATCTCCCTCTTTATAAATACTAAAGAAAAATTTAAAATTGGTAATCTGAATGTTTAGAACCATGAATCAGATTGGAAAGTTACAGCAAGTGGACAATGAATTTATGAAGCATAATTTGGATATCTTGGCCCTAAGTGAAATGCGTTGTAAAGGAATTGGTAAGAAAATCTTAGACCAAGGCAATACATATATCTATTCAGGAATAACTAATGGAGTTGGAAGAGGGAGTTGGAATGATGGTGACACTAAGGACGGAAAAGGCATTAACTGAGTGGAGAGCTGTAAACAGCAGATTGTTACTTGCAAATTTTAAATCAAAACAGTGCAATATGAGCATTATAGTGTGCTATGCACCAACAAATGATGCCCCTGAAGAAATAAAGATGAATACTATGAAGACCTGCAGACTGTAATAGATAAGATCCCAGAGAGAGATATGAAAATTGTGATTGGTGACTTAAATGCTAAAGTTGGAAAGATTAATCAAGGCATGGAGAATGTGATTAGTGTTGAGGGACTTGGCAAAGTTGCAAATGAAAATGGAGCCCATCTTTTAAGTTTTTGTTAAGCAAACAATCTTGTTATTAGAGGTACTCTTTTCCAGCACAAGGACATCCACAAATATACAGTAATTCACCATGTGGCTATTACAAAAATCAAATAGATCACATAGCCATTAACAAGAGAGGAGGAGGACTTTAAGAAATGTGAGAAGCTATAGAGGTGCAGATATTGGTAGTGATTACAAGCTCCTCATTGCCACACTGAAATTAAAACTGAAATCACCCAACAGAAATCTAGATAAATTATCTAGGTTTGATGCAACTAAGCTTCTAGCACATGAGCACAGAGAAACCTTTGCAGTTGAATGTACGAATTCATTTGCAATCATAGAGACTTTAAGAAGAAGAAGAGCAGACAATTAATGGAAGAATGGTGTGATATTAAGAACATATATCAGTCAGTTGGTAGTGAAGTTTTGGGACATGTACTTACAATGAGAAAGCCATGTATATCAAATGATACTTGGGATACTATAAAAAGGAGGCAAAGTCAGAAATTGATTGTTGAAAGTTTTTGAAGAAGTAATGAAAATTACAAGGCAGAGCATGCTAAGTATTCCAGTATTGATAGTGAAGTGAAAAGAAAAGCCAGGAATGACTGGAGAGAGTATTGAGACAGTAAAGCAGATGAGGCTGACAAAGCTATGAATTCAGGGACTGGCTATGGTGTAAAAATTGCTCATAGAATTATTAATGAAATCTCTACTGGGGCAAAGAAGAAGAGGCATATACCCTTCAAAAAGAGATGGATCTGTTATAACAACCGAGGAAGTTCTTGGGCATTCAGGAGCAGCTGCGCACCTCCCTATGTTCCCTGATATACAAGTTCAATGTGTTAGCAGCATAATTCGGTCCTCTATTTTCTGTCTGGCCATATAGCTGGGTTTACTGATTGAACATAGCATCCTGGAGGGAGACATAAAAAGTTGATTGTCGAGAAAACCCAAGAAGCGACTCTCAAATGAGTAGGGACTAGCAAAGGTGTGAGTGTGAACCCTTGGGGGCAGTAGACAATATGAAGCTCTGGGCTTTGACTTGACAAATAAAACCCTGAGAACAAGGAAGAGGTACTTCGTGTCAGACTGAAGGTTCTCTGAGTGCAAGAAGTCTTCTTTTTTTAAGGCAGACTGTAAAGTTCTTGCCGTCATCATCTTGCATGGAGTTAAAGAAGGAGAAGGTGATTGGTTCCTGAACTCCAGTCAACTTCTCAACAGGAGTTGAATGTATAGGCCTGGATAACCATCTTAGAGCATGTTCTCCCTCAATGTTCCTTCAGAACTTAATTGCCCACTAATAGGCTAACTGGAGGGTCTGGAAGGTCCATGCCTTCTATAATTTGGTATTGTTGCAATGAGGGTAGAAGAAAAGAATATGACTACAAGTAACCCGTGGTTGTGAATAGAAATCTGTTTCAGGTGGTCCTGTTAGCGTCTTCCATGGTAACCGACTTTAAACTAGAGAATGATGTGCCTCGCCCAGGGGTCTTCATCAGGTCCTTGTTGTCAGCGCTCACATCATCGCTGAATCACTGGACAGGTGACAGATACACTAAGGTCAGTCCTTGTTATTCACAGGTTCTATCTTTGCAGATTTAGTCATTGTGATCCAGAGAACCATATAACCTATTAAATAAAAAAATCACATTCGCATTTTCGCAGTAAGTATTCTCATGGCCCGACAATTTGAAACCTATCACACTCCTTTGCACCAGACATGCTTGATGTTACTTCCCTCTCCACCCAGCACATCATCTCATCTCTCACTGACACGGCTTCAATCTTACATCATCTCTCCTCGTGTGTGCATCTCATGATCCTGTCCTCCGTATTTTACGGGAATTTTCCTTTGCCTTCTTTTACAACATCATGACCCCAAAGAGAGCTGCTTCGACTTACAAAGGTTCTGCTAAATGGTAGAGGAAAGTGATGATTCTTGAAGAGAAGGTATAAGTCCTTGATAAGTGTAAGGAATTGATGAAATATGTAGCCGTTGGAAGACTTTTCAGCATGAATGAGAGTACCGTGAGGTACAATGAAAAGAAAGCAACTAAGATTTGTGCTGTCGTGGCTGTTACTGACAAACGCAGGGTGAAAATTGTTTTGAAGGTCAAGGAAAAGTGCATGATAAAGATGGAAAATGCCCTTTTTGTGTGAATCAAGGATCAGCATTGCAAATGAATCATCATTGACTCGATCACCATCCAGGAAAAGCCAAGTCTCTACTCCGCCGTTTCACAGAAGATGATTGTCTGCCGTCCATCAGCCAAGGAACCACAAGAATGCAGATGCCCTTCCAAGCCAACAAAGGCTGGTTTGATAAGTTTAAATGGCCTTTTGGCCTAAAAAATATCAACATAACTGGGGAGTCAGCCTCTGTAGACCAAGAGGCAGCAGCAAGTTTCCCAGATGAGCTTGAAAAGCTCATCGTGGAGAATGGGTACAAGCTGCAATAGGTCTCGAATGTGGATGAAACTGCTGTTTATGAACATTTATATTTCAACTATAATTTTGTACAGCAATTTGAATTAATGTTCAGTACAGAACCTTCAGTACAGTAGTACAGTACCTGTACAGTAATATTTCATTTATTATTTAAATTTTTACATTTTGACAATGTACCCTTAATGTAAATGTTAATTAGCGTACTTATATTTTCTTCAATTTACACGAACATCAATTTGCTGTATTCATAACATACTGTAGTGTATTTTCATTTCTTGACAGGTTTGTTTTGGGAAAAGATGCCTCACAAAATATTCATTGTAAAAGAGGAACACCATACTCCCAGTTTCGGTTTAAAGGACAGGTAGTTTAACAGTGTAAAATTTTTATAAGTCAGCTAGGCTCCGTCCATTTCAGGGTTGCAACAAGAATCTGCTGCCTATCTACTGAAAGCACAATAAACAGGCAAAGACAACAAAGGAGCTCTTCTTGAGCTGATTTTTGTACTGCTTGTTGCCAGAGGTGAAGGATTACCTCGAGAGTAAGGGTATGGAATTCACGGCCCGCCTCGACCTTGACAACACTCCCAGACATCCATCCTCCATCGAGATAACTATGCCTAACATTCGAGTGGTGTTCTTTCCTCTGAACACCACTGCTCTCATCCAGCCTATGGACAAGGGGTAATCAAGAATTTCAAGACCCACTACAATCGCCGAATGATGGCGCAACTCCAAGAAACCATCGATAACAACCCTGACCAAAATATTATCCTGTTTTGGAAGGGATAAACGATAGCAAACTGTCTGTGGATTGTCAAGAATTTCTACAACGACGCCAAGCCCGAGATCGTGAACGCCTGCTGGAAATGTGTGTGGCCAGGGTGAGTGAAGTACTTAGACGAATTAAGTCCTGACGAAGGCTTTAAGAGACTGTCAAGAGGATCCTGACTTTGGCGTGGGAAGTCGAAGCCAAAGGTTTCACTGAAGTGGCTGAGGACAATATCTTGGAGTTGCTAGATTGCCATGATCAGGAATTGACTGACAAGGGCCTGTATGAATTAGTCCATTAAGCTGGTGAGGAAGAGGAGGCCAATGACTTTGATACAGAGGATGAAGGCATCATGCTCAAAAAGTTGGCAGAGATGTCAAAGTTGGTGGAAGAGTTGAAACAAAGGGCATACAGTACACCACAGACCATTCATTGGTACATACACTAAAGTTCATGAATTCCATGGATGAGATGAGACTTTCGCTGGGTATAAGGCCATCTTGGATGACAAGAAGTCGGCGAAACAGCTGCCCATTACCAGGTTCTTCCCACATTGTGAGAAATAGCCACCACAATCTCCGCCACCCGCCAAGCCTGAGCCTCAGCAGAGATCAGGAGTTCCCCGTGAATTGTGTGTGGACCGGGCTGAACTTGGAAAACATTGCCGTGGTAAAAGTAAATTATAATATTAAGTAAAATGATAAAATAACTTCATATTATGGTATACCAGACCATAATAAAGAACATTTTCTCCATAAAGAGAAATGGTTTGACAAGTAATAAGGTATCGCCTGTCCCAAAAACTACGTTCTACCAAAGACACTCATCCCATCTGTGATTAAACTGGCATTGTTTACTGATACAGTGATGCCTCAGGATACGAAAGTAATCTGTTCAGGATACGGTTTCGTATCCTGATTTTTTCGTATCCTGAGTCGCGTTTTACATGTAAATAGCCTAATCCGTTCCAAGCCTTACAAAAAGTCACCTTTTCTTTCATAAACACGCTAAACTGTAGTAATAAACATGCAATGCAGCCATTTCTATCATTCAATAATTAACCCAACCGTTAAAAACAGCCTAATCCATTCCAGAAACCATGAGATTATTCAATAATGTAGTTATAGCCTAGTTATCCCCTCCAAGCCCTAAGAAAACGGTCCATTTTCTTTACTACTGTATAAAAGTTATGGTATTGTATGTAAAGCATTTGGATCAGTGAAGGTGTATTGTTACCTGTACACCTAAATTAAGGGTTGATACCCTGAAAAAAAGGTACTGTACTCTCGGCGACGAGTTGGGATCTCGTAAGCTTTTCGTATCCTGAAAATTTTTTCGTATACTGGGGCATAAAAATCTTTGTATCGCTTTTCGTATCCTGAATTTTTCGTAAGCAGAAATTTTCGTATCCAGAGGTATCACTGTACACTGAATCTGTAGAATATGGATTATAAGTGAGCCTTTACAACGATTTGAGCTGCATTTTACACAAATATGTAGTGTCTTAGAAGACGGAGAGGGATATACCCGATAGATATTCAGAGAACAAAAAGGGAAAGAATCATAAAAACAAACAGGAAAGGGGAAATCATCAACAGCAGAGTGCAAACATATACATATATGAATAACTTTGGCAACAAGAGGGTTATTAGAAGCTGGCATCACCATCTACTAACGTCACATAAAGGGTACATTATCATATTTTTTATTAAGTGCCAAGAAGCTAAAACATCGAGAAGGTTATAGCCCATTAAAATAATTATACCTAAATAACAATTAACCGCTTTGCTAAGATGACATTCACTGAATATCAAAACATGCCAGATACAATACATGTTGACATACAGGTTACATCTTTTACAAATATAAACCATATGGAAGTTAAAATCACTTGTATACCCTATAAAATTGATTTTGAGCAAAGTGAAAAATCTATTTTTGGGTGAGAGTGCCATGTCGTCCTGATGGAAGGTTCCTTTAGGTAGCTTTCTAAGGGATATTTGCTACAGTGATACTCCCAGAGAATTAAACCAAAGGTCTCCAGGATTCTAACTCCAGGCACGAGTATCCAATAAAGGATATCGCATAATATCAGGGGACGTATTCTAGATACGACACATAGCAATCTTCACCTCGAATAGATTTAACATTTTGATGTAAAGGGGAAGAGTGGCAAAAGAAGGGGGTGCCGTTCTAGGTACCCGGTGGACCTCCTTCCCTACTACTACCGTGACGTAATTCCTCTTCTTGTAGCTCTTTAAGCGTGTTGTGCTCCCCGTTAACCCGGTGTTTTGTTAAAAGTTTTTGGAATATTCATCATGCAATCTCCAGCATCTTCGTCTTCTGGAAAGTTGAGTATTAATTCTTTCCTGTGTATAATTTTCATCTCCCTTTTCACAGTTAAATTTCAATAATTTAAGTGTGTTACGTGAGCGTTGCCGAGAACCGGAGGCACCCATTTTACGACTGCAGTCGCCCGTTACAGTTGCATTTTATTAAGTCAGTAGGGCGACATTTCCCGGTATTAAGATATAATGTTAGTTAGTTAGGTTAGGCAAATTATACAAGTGGTGATTTTGCATACATGAATATCATTCCTGTTCCTATTATGTGGCTTTACTTATTGTATGCAGCGGGAACCCCGGTGGTACAGTACCAACTACCTTGCCGGGGCTCCTACCAGAGCTAGGCTACTCTCACTCATATATATGTTAGTAAAGTAATTCCCCATGTTTAGCCTCACCCTATTGTTCCTTCTTGATTTGTATGAGAATTCACATTCTCTAGAATTTATAGATAAGTTACGATATTCATTCTCTCTGAGAGAAAAGGCTAAACCCTTCCTCAATCCCCGAATGTAGCCGCCACTATAGGTGGCAACCACTGTCTCTCTTCATCGCCGTCAAGTAGAACAAAGTTATTGCTGCCTCCGGCTTTGATTTAGATAGTAACTAACTCAGGGTGCCTTTGTCTTGCCGCCGACGATGTCGTCAGCACAGGAAGCCATGCTTCCTCAGTTTATTGTTTGAGGAAGGCGGCATACCTGCCGCCACCTCTGATATCAATGAACTATATGACTCTCTACCCTTCCCCTTCTGTCCTTTAGTAACGTCATAGCCATCACAAAATTCTTTCACTGGTATTCTGACGGTCATCCCGACTTGCTAGGGTGACTGTGTTACTAGAAAATGTAGGTTATCATATAGAAAGTGTGCATGTACATATATCTGATGGTGATAAATCTCATATACAGTTACCGAGGGTGGATCCATTGTACCGTAGTGAAGGGGTTAAACTTAACAGACCCCAAAGTAGCATTTACAAACTTTGGCTCCTCCAAAGAATTTTGTCTTGTTCTTGAGAGGAAACTCTTAATTGAGCTTGTGACACAAAATCTTTAGCTTTGACGGTCTTTGGATGGGAACGTTACATTTGCACTCACCCCTCAGTACATGATAGGTGAGTGGAGTGTAGAGGTCCCACAAGGGGGGGATATGGTGGTGAGAAAAAAATTTGATCATCATTTTTCCGAGTTCAAGTTGGTACAGTTCACCTTCATATTAGCAGATTTGATCTTTACAGATTCAATAATTCGTGTTATAGAAAACTGTATAAGATATTCAATAAAAAATTGTATTTTCGCAGTTTTGCAATAAGTACAGTGTGGTCCCAGTATTCACAGGGGTTGCATCCTTTAACCCCCACGCCCCGCGAATGTCGAAAAACAGCGAATATAGGATGCAGTATTAGAATGCCTATGTATGAGATCATGAACACTACTAAAAGCTTCCCCAACACTTTCTAAAGACAGTCTTACTCATTAATGCAGTGATAATTTAGTAAGAATGCAGTGAAGATGTAGTAAAATTGAATGCAGTTATGTATTTCACTAATGTAAACATTTTAATTTTGTACTACCATAACATTCTAATCAAAAAGAAACGTAAGTACAGGAGGACAGTAACACCACATAGCATAGTTACCCATACTTCTTACTATACTGAAGAGTTGTTTTTTATGCGAACATATCTATTAGAATTAACAAAAAATGGAGCAAATTTACAGGCAAACTTAGATAGTTCTCTTTCATGGATTTGACTTAGAAAATATGACAAATTCGTAGATAATTTGTATTTTTCCTAACTATACAAACCTTAGCTTTTTAATAGGGGTATTACTTTCGGCGTAGCTGAAATGACGAGCCATTAATTTTTAACGGGGGTTAACTACCCACACCGCTAGTTAGCGGGGGATAGGGAGGGTAGCTTGCTACCACTCCCCCTCACACACCTGTGATTGAGCTCACTTTACTTGGAGGTAGGACTTCAAGGGGGATACGGCTGGCAGGCAAGTTTGGTTAAATAGCTAAGGTTTGTATTACAGTATTAGGAAAAATACAAATTATCTACGAATTTGTCATTTGTTCCGTAACTGGAATACAAACCACACTATTTAATAGGGGTGACTCACCCATTAGGAAGGGTGGACGTCCCAGCCAATCTGGCTTTTCGGCTTTACCGGGGGCTCCTTATCGCACTCGTGGAATAAGGAGTCCCCGCGCCTCGCTGTAGCAAAGGTGTGTAGAAATGTGACTCGTCCTAGAAAGTTATTTAGACTTCTTTAGATGGAAAATGTGCACCGGGACTTTCCCAATACCACCTTGTCAGGGTATGGGGACGCAACAGTATTAATCTTAATACTAGGTACACAAGGGAGCATGGTTTAATTGCAGTGGTTTGAGGTCAGTTATGCAGAGAACCCAGGATGCAGCTTTCCCCAAGAGAGGGGAGAATGAAGAAAAGAATAAGGGCAGAGTCTAACCTTTTCATTCATGCAGACTAAAACCAGGTACCAATGCCCTCAACCTGCTACTTGTCCAATAAGGAGCTTGAGGTTTTAAACCAGCTGTTGTGCAGCTGGTTAGAAAATATATGGAGTCTCCTGTGAGTCACCTCTTGCAGGTAACCAGAGGACCGATAAAAAATGTATCGAGTCTCCTGTGGGTCACGTCTTGCAGGTAGTGGTTTGTGAACGTGTTCTGACGTTTCCACACCCCAGCTTGAAGAACCTGCGTCACAGTATTTTCTTTTGAGGTCCAGGGACGTAGCTATGCCCGACATCATGTGCTCTGGGGTGACGTGACGGAGGAGGGTCTGGATTCAGTGCATGGTCAATGACCCTGTGAATCCATGCTGAGATGGTGTTCTTGGTGACCCTCTTCTTGGTCCTTCCTGTGCTGACGAATAGTGCAGGCACACGAGGGCGGGCTATGGCTGTTCTCTTGAGGTACAGCCTCAAACTCCTTACTTGGCCATAGTAAGAGATGGTCTGGGTCATCTGTTACAGTATGGAGACTAGAAATCTGGAAGGAGTCGAATCGAGGATCCGCTACTCCCGGGTTCTGAGTCTAAGCAATAAACTCAGGGACAAAGCTGAACGTTACCTCTCCCCATCCCTTTGAATGGGCGATGTCGTACGAGACCATGCAGTTCACTGACTCGCTTGGCCGAGGCCAAAGCTAGCTGGAATACTGTCTTCCAAGTCAGGTGGCGATCTGTTGCCTGGCGTAATGGTTCACAGGGAGGTCTCTTAAGAGACCTGAGAACTCGAACCACGTTCCATGGGGGAGGTCTCACTTCTGACTGGGGGCAGGTGAGTTCATAACTCTGTATGAGTAAAAGTTCTGGCGATGAAGAAATATCCATTCCTTTCAGTGTGAAGGCGAGGCCTAAAGCTGAGTGATAGCCTTTCACTGCCGAGACTAATAGGCGCATTTCTTCACGCAAATACACGAGGAACTTTGCTATTGCTGGAATAGTGGCATCGAGTGGAGAGATACCCCTTCCACGACACCAACCACAGAAGACTTTCCACTTTGTCTGGTAGACTGCTGCTGATGATTTTCGCAGGTGTCCAGACATCCTGATCGCAACTTGTTGCAAAAATCCTCTCTCAGAGAGGAGATACTGGATAGTCTCCAGGCGTGAAGTCGTAGTGAAGCTACAGCTTTGTGGAAGATGCTGGCATGTGGTTGTTTGAGTAGATTGTGTCGTGGAGGGAGTTATCTTGGAGGCTCCGTTAGGAGTTGCAGACGGTCCGGAAACCATGCCATAGCGGAGCTATGAGGGTCATTGAAAGATTGACCAATGTTTTTGTCTTGTTGAGTACCCTCCTCATCAGACAGAACGGGGCAAAGGCGTAAACGTCGATGTTGTCCCACCGTTGTTGGAAAGCATCTTGCCAGAGAGCCTTGGGGTCTGGGACTGGGGAACAGTAGAGCGGGAGCCTGAAGTCCAGGGCCAATGCAAAGAGGTCCACAGTTGGAGAACCCCACAAAGTCAGGACTTTGTTGGCTACTAGATGATCCAAAGACCACTCGGTACTCACTATCTGAGATGCTCTGCTCAGGTTGTCAGCAAGAACATTCCTTTTGCCCGGAATGAAGCGTGCCTATAGTGGTATCGAGTGGATTTCAGTCCATCTCAGTATCTCTACTGCTAGATGGGGTAGTTGCTGCGAAAAAGTACCTCCTTGTTTGTTGATATAGGCCACTACTGTGGTAGTAGTCGCTCATCACCACCACAGAGTGGCTTGCCAGGAACTGGTGAAGGGCCAGAAAGACGGCCTTCATCTCTAGGAGATTTATGTGGGGGTATACTTTTCTGACTCTGACCAGAGGCCTGAGGTCGTGTGGTGTAGCAAGTGGGCCCCCCACCCTTTTTTCAGAAGCGTCTGAAAACATCATCAAATCCGGGGGAAGGACGAGAAGGTCCACTCCCTTTCATAGATTCTCGTCTGTCACCCACTACTGAGGGTCTATCAGTTCCGCAGGTCCCATGGGGATTTGGATGTCCGGGGAGTCGTGTGCTTGATTCCACCGAGACTTGAGTCGCCACTGGAGGGATCTCATCCTGAGGCGACCGTTGGGAACTAGACGGGCCAGCGATGAAAGGTGACCGAGGAGACGTAACCACGATTGGGCTGGAAGTTCTTCTCGTCTGGGAAAAGGTCTTGCGGCCTTTTTCAGCCTTGCTATCCTGTCGTCTAATGGGAAAGCTTTGTGGAGAATGGTGTCTATAATCATGCTTAAGTATACTAGTCTTTGAGTGGGAAGCAGAGAGGACTTCTCGAGATTTACCATGATCCCCAGATCCTGGCAAAGTCTCAGAAGTTTGTCTCGGTGTTGAAGAAGGGTTGACACCGACTCTGCTAGGCTTAGCCAGTCATCCAGATAACGGAGGAAACGGATGCCAATCCTGTGTGCCCAAGATGACACTGGGGTAAACACTCTGGTGAAGACTTGTGGTGCTGTGGAAAGACCGAAGCACAGCACCTTGAACTGGGCTTGTCCCCTTGCCGATCCTAGGGCAAGGGAGTTCAATGACACTGGATTCCTGGTCAGGGGAGGTAGAGATGTTATGAACGGGATGCAATATCCTAAACTGTTCAGGGAGATTGTCCAGGAATCGGCCCCGAATTGCTTCCACCTGTCTGCGCAACTTTGTAGGCATCCCCCCCACTGGTGGAAATGCAGGGGGACTGCCTATTCTAGCGTTTGTGGCCTCGGCTGCTCCCTCTAGGATTTTTCCCTCCCCTGGAGGACTTTTTGCCTTTCCTGTCTTTGACAAGAAGGGGCTTAGACACCATTGTCTTCGCTGCAGTTTTTGTCGTTGTTGTGGTCTTGGTTGGACGGGACTGCTGTGGTGTTGGAGGTTTATAGGGCTTAGATGTTAAAGCTCTATAGAGGAGGGAGTCTTGATGAGACTTCCTCCACCTCTCTGCAGTATGCTCCACGTCCTTATGCTCAATGCGATGGGACCCCTCTACGGAGGAATGTCTGAGCCTATTGATCTCGACACTAGGGACCTTCTGGTGGAATCTCTCAGCTACTGCATCTTAACGTTTCAAGATGGTATTTGCCCACAAGTTCGAGACTTGGTAGGCAAGAAACTCGATCATGCGAGTACCTGAGAGGAGGAAGGTTTCCATAGCTTTCCTGGTACGTTCCTTGGAGAAATCCTCGGATCGTATCAGGATACCTAAGGTCCCTAACCAGATATCAAGCCATGAAGTAGCTTGCATAGCATACTTTGTGACTTTCTCCTGATTAAGGATCTCAGCTGCCGAGAACGAGACCTACCGGTTGGAGTGTCTCTCAAGAGGGATTCCCCTGGTTAGCTCTTTTCTTCCAGCGAGTGGTGAAGATACCTAAGGTCCCTAACCAGATATCAAGCCATAAAGTAGGTTGAATAGCATACTTTGTGACCTTCTCCTGATTAAGGATCTCAGCTGCCGAGAACGAGACCTGCCGGTTGGAGTCTCTCTCAAAAAGGATTCCCCTAGTTAGCTCTTCCAGCGAGGGGTGAAGAGGAAGAGCTGAACTGGGCTCCTCTAGGATCTCGAAGTACCCCCTCTGCTGTACGCGAGGAGGTAGGAGGAGCTTGTTCGTGGTACCGGAACGGTTGGAGGAAAACTCGGAGAGCTGCTGGGCGATCTTGTCCCTGGTACTCTTCACCCCTTGAGACCAGGGCAGGGCTGCTCTGGTCTTTGAGGGTTTTTGAGTACCAAAGACGCGGTCTAGAATCGTGTCTTTGCCCTCTCGAGGGGGGATCTCTGGGTCGGAAAACCCATTGAGAACCCTCATTAGTCAGAACCTGCCAGAATGCATGTTCTGACTCCTGCTGGTCTCCTCCTGTTGTAAGACTTGCAGCGAAGTCTCCTTCTGTCCCCAAAGGCTCTTCTTGGGGAGATTTGCAGACATTCCCTGAGTGGCGGGCTGGCTCCATTCTATCAGTGAAGGACTTCGGCTGGGTTTTGGAGTCTTTGGATTCCTTCCGGGGAAGGAGGTAAGACTCCAATATCGAAGTGTGTGGCATGTCCCTTCTCTTCTCAGACTGCGAGGAACTCTCGGCGTGAAGAGAGATTTCCTCCATTGGTGCGATGGGGGTCTCTCTCTCTTCCCGTGGTTCCCTAGGTGACAGGAGATCTTCGTCCGACAGGGATGGAGTGTTTGTCTGAGGAACAGGAGGAACTTGCCTCGACGGTCTGCATGGAGTCAGCTTCGCCCTCAGGGAGGTGACCGCGTCAGAAACTCCTCTTTTCTTCTTCAAAGGGGTAGAGGAAGCCATGGTTCCGTGCCTTAGATCTAGAGCTAAAGGTCGCTCTTATGAGCAATCAGTCAGGACAGGTTTGAAAGCCTGGGTTATGGCTCTGATTAAGGCACTGAACCAGGGCTGCTAGCTGATAGACGCACTGTCAGACAGATCCACTGAAGGGAAAGGGACCGAAGGTTCCCTGGGAGGAGTTACTGTAATAGGTGGGTTCGCCTTAGAAGGTAGCTTAGGGATCCTGAACCCCTCTGCATGAAATTGTTTCCCTTCTCCTACAATACGCGATGGTATGTGCTTGCGGGGAGGGGAATGAGGCGATGACGACATTGCCGGATGACGTGCATGTTGGTGCGCGTGCTCGCGCGCGGGAGAATATTGGCGCTCGCGCGAGGGAGAATAATGGTGCTTGCATGAGGAAGATTGATTGATTGATTTAAGGTTTTCAGGCATCCTGACATCTAAGGTCCTTGACGCCGATGATATCATTTAGTTTATGTATACAAATAAATTAAATATTATTCAATTAAAACCGTAAAAGTTGGATGTCATTATAAACGTTAGATAGTTTTCAGAAGACCTGCTTCTGAAATAAATCTAAAAATGCCACTTGCATAGTAGGACACATCATGTCCAAGAATCTTGGCGAGGATTAACCTGCCACCCTCACCTCGAGCCTCAAACAAATATCTATTCCTTAAGTTATTATAATTAGGACATTCGGTCAACAAATGCCTCACTGTTAAGAGGTACTAAACGGTCATCACAATAGGGTTGGTGTTGGCCCTTCAGCAGAAACTCGTGTGTCAACCGAGTGTGACCAATACGGAGACGAAAAAGAGAAGTCTCCCATTTTCGGGGCATCATGTTATACCTCCAAGGAGATATGGCATTTGCTACTTCTCTCATTTTATTCCCATCTAGACTATCCCAGTCCTGTTGCCATTTATTACAAAGCAATTTCTTGATGTTAGGTAGGAAATCGTTACACGGAATGGGATATCTTCTTGGCAGCAACTTGGATGCAGCATTCTTTGCCAGTGAATCTGCATTCTCATTCCCAGACACACCTACATGTGCTGGAACCTAACAAAATCTAACTGTTATACCTCTCCGTCCAATAATGAAAAGCCATTCTAAAATCTTTAAAACTAGAGGGTTACTAGAATTAAAAACTTCTAAAGCTTGAAGGACACTCCTTGCTTCACTAAAAATTGTAAAATTACCCTCCTTCTCCAACGCTATTTTCTCAATAGCGGTTAGTATGCCATACAGTTCGGCAATAAATATAGAAGCTGTAAGAGGAAGTGCACCTCTACAATTAAAACCATTACCATGTACTCCAAATCCAACGCCAGCATCAGATTTGGAGCCATCAGTATATATAAAAGTTGATCCTCTATGTTCTTCAACATGTTCCATGAAAAGAGACCTGGCTTCTAGGTCAGTCACATTCTGCTTAACTCCAATAAAGTATTTACAAAAAGATATCTCTGGTAATTTCCATGGAGGCGTTGATACCTTGAATGGAAGTACCTTACTTCTAATTATATCCAGACTGTTTAATAATCGTTTCACCTGAAAGCCATAAGGTTGAGGAGATTTTGGGTGCAACTCAAAGTATGATGCGTGTCTTACAAGGCTTGCAGTCTGAAAGGCTAAAGAATTAGGGAGTCTTTGCAATCTAAACCAATACCGAATAATGGAGGATATTCGGTAAAAGTCTAGAGGTAACTCTCCAGCATCAACAAGGAGACTTGGGATAGGGGAGGTTTTAAATGCTCCTGTAGACAATCTAATACCTGCATGATGTATCGAGTCTAATATTTTTAACCGGCTTGAGGTGGCTGAAGAGTATATTTCACATACATAACTGATATAACATAACTTGTATAATTTCAAAATAGTATTGCGGTCTGCCCCCATGATGTATGGGACAGTACTTTTAAGATATTCAGAGCCTCGAGACATTTAGCTTTTAACACTTTTAAGTGAAAAACCCATGTAAGCCTACAATCAAATATCTAACCTAAAAATTTAGCTTTACTTGCACATGGTATCCGTTGACCTTTAATGTATATATCCGGGTCTAGATGTACTCCCTGGATACGACAAAAATGGACAATGGTAGTTTTACTTATCGAGAACTTAAATCCATTCATGTCAGCCCACTGGATAATTTTGTCGATAGAGAGTTGGATTTTTCTCTCAACCATTGCCATTCTAGTGCCAGCAAATGATATTGAGAGATCATCCACAAATAATGTTGAGAGAACATCTTGGGGAACGTCTGAGGATATCCCATTAATTGCTAGTGCAAACAGGGTTACACTCAGCACACTCCCCTGAGGAACTCCTCCTTCCTGACACTTACTCTCTGATAGAGTTTCCCTCACTCTCACTTGAAAAACTCTATTTGAAAGAAATGCCTGAATAAATAGTGGCAGCTCTCCTCGTGCATGGCAGAATGTTGGTGAGCACGTGCGCGCGCAGGAGAATCATGATGAGCACGCAGGAGTGTTGGCGCGCGTCCGTAGGAGAGAGAGGGCGCCCGTGTGCATCTCTGTGTGCGTGCGGGAGAAAGATGGCGCGCAGGTGAGCGCACATGTTCTGGGGAGTGGTGGCGCGCAAGTAAAAGTTGGCGCGTAGGTGAGGGCAGCAACGTGGTTGTCGTCTCACCTACAGACTTGTGCGCAGAAGAGTGATGGCAAGCAGGATTTTGTTGGCGCGAAAGATGGCGCACAGGAGAGCGGAGCGCTGGTGCGCAGGTGATGTAGGGCGCACATGTTGATGCGCAGGAGAACGTTGGCGAGCAGGTAAATACTGGTGAGTAGGAGAGAATTGGCACGCAGGAGAGTGCTGGAGCGCAGGTGGGTGCTGGCGTGTAGGAGATCGTGGGCGCACGGGCGCAGGGGGCATAGGTGCAGGAGATCATTGACGCGCAGAGCACAAGTGCGCTGTGGTGTGCTGGCGCGTAGACGACCCTGGGCGTGTGTGCGCAGGTGATCATGGGTGCATGTGCACATGTGGGCGCATGTGCTCATGGTGCGCAGGAGAGCGCTGAAGATCAGGAGACTGATGACGCGTAAGCGCATGTTGGCGCGCAAGCACATAAGGCTGCTGCCGTCTGTGAGGGCGAGCAGGATGAGTGGTGTGCCGAAGCGTTGTAGACTGACGAGCTGCTGGTGAGCACTGGTCAGGGTGCGTAGGGCGAGAGTGATGGCATGAAGTTGCGCACTTTGGAGGAGCTTTATCAGGCTCAACAAGTGACAGGAATGGCGATGAAAAGTTGGCAGGTCTGTTGGATGGATGGTCGACGTGTCCTTTAAAAAGACGACCATCCACCGAAGGAGATTGCGAACGATCTGCAGAGAGGTCCAGCACCGAAGTCACAAGACTGGTTGCAGGTGCAGTGATGGATGGATGAAGGTCTAGAGGATCATCTGCGGGGGACTGCATTGAAGACGCTGAACCAAAGAGGAGCCTCTTGGGAGGCCTCTAAGGCAAAGAGGAAAGCGAGCCTTCCGACGGATGCGCCCTCTGGGGCTGTTGGATCAGCAAGCTGACCGTCAGCAGTCCTCTGAAGAGGAGTCTCTGTAAGTGAACTCCCCGAGGGAGAGAAACACTAGCAGGAGAGACCGATGATGAACTTAGTTTTCCCCTTGGAGGATGGTCAGGAACGGGGCAAACTAAGTTGGCAGCTACAGTTGTAGAGTTTGGAGTGGCAGAGGAGATAGGTGATGTTGCATGAGACCCCTCTGACACAACAATGTCGACAAGAGTCAGGGGATGTACCTCTGACGGCGACGATCATTGGTTGACAGAAGCACCCATGCAGATGAACTCAAGCAGGACCTCCTTGGAGGGCGAACCCGTGAGCCACAAGGAGGACCAAATCTAAAAGACGGAAGTTAGTGACAAGGCCTCACCCAGGGGAGAGGTGGTGCTGCTTCGCTAGGGGGAAGCAACCTCATCTCTCGAGACCTGGGGTTGGTAAAAAATAACTTGGTCTACGCTACTACTCGACGGTCTCTCGTAAGAGACCGACTGAGTAGGAGCTTCGGAGGAGGTTTGGGCGATGAAAGAAGAGGCTTTGGGTTTTTCTCCCTTTGAAGCAACCTTCGAAGGAGAAATATCCCGCTCGGACTTCTTCCGTTATCGTGAAAACCTCTCCCACTGGGAGGAAGACTACTCACTACACTTGTTAACACTATCACACCGTTGACCTCTGCAAGGACAAAGGACATGAGGCTCAGTCTTGACCGCCGACATAATTGTTCCAAAGGGGTGGCCGGAGAGTCCAGGCCAGGTGCACATGGTCGCAGATTGATTGATTGATTTAAAGTTTTCAGGCATCCTGACATCTAGGGTCATTGACGCCGATATCATTTAGTCTATATATATATAAAAAAAATAAAAGAATATTCAATTAAAACCATAAAAGTTAAGTCATTATAACAGTTAAATAGTTTTCAGAAGACCTGCTTCTGAAATAAATCTAAAAATGCCACTTGCATAGTAGGACACATCATGTCCAAGAATCTTGGCAAGGATGAACCTGCCACCTTCACCTCGAGCCCCAAATAAATATCTATTCCTTAAGTTATTATAATTGGGACATTCGGTCAACAAATGCCTCACTGTTAGAGGTACCAAACAGTCGTCATAATATGGTTGGTGTTGGCCCTTCAGCAGAAACTCGTGTGTCAACCGAGTGTGACCAATACGGAGACGACAAAGAGACGTCTCCCATTTTCGGGGCATCCTGTTATACCTCCAAGGAGATATGACATTTGTTACTTCTCTCATTTTATTCCCGTCTAGACTATCCCAGTGCTGTTGCCATTTATTGCAAAGCAATTTTTTGATGTTAGGTAGGAAGTCATTACATGGAATGGGATACCTCCTTGGCACCAACTCTGATACTGCATTCTTCGCCAATGAATCTGCCTTCTCATTTCCACACACACCTACATGTGCTGGAACCCAACAAAATCGAACAGTTATACCACTTCTTCAAATAATAAAAAGCCATTCTAAAATCTTTAAAACTAGAGGGTTACTAGAATTAAAAATTTCTAAAGTTTGAAGGACACTCCTTGCATCACTAAAAATGGTAAAATTACCCTCCTTTTCCAACGCTATTTTCTCAACAGCGGTTAGTATGCCATAAAGTTTGGCAGTAAATATTGAAGCTGTTAGAGGAAGTGCACCTCTACAATTAAAACCATTACCACGTACTCCAAATCCAATGCCAGCATCAGATTTGGAGCCATCAGTACATATAAAAGTTGATCCCCTATGTTCTTCAACATGTTCCATAAACAGAGACCTGGATTCTAAGTCAGTCATATTCTTCTTAACTCCAATAAAATATTTACAAAAAGATATCTCTGGTAATTTCCATGGAGGCATTGATGATACCTTAAATGGAAGCACTCTAATTCTAATTATATCAAGACTGTTTAAAAATTGTTTCACCCGAAACCCATAAGGTTGAGGAGATTTTGGGTGTAACTCAAAGTATGTTGAGTGACTTACATGGCTTGCAGTCTGAAAGGCTAAAGAATTAGGGAGTCTATGCAATCTAAACCAATACCGAATAATAGCAGAAATTCAGTAAAGATCTAGAGGTAACTCTCCAGCATCAACAAGGAGACTTGGGATAGGTGAGGTTCTAAATGCTCTTGTGGACAATCCAATACCACCATGATGTACTGAATCTAATATCTTTAACCGTCTTGGGGTGCCTGAGGAGTATATTTCATATCCATAACTGATTTTGGAAAAAATCA
Organism: Palaemon carinicauda; assembly: GCF_036898095.1. Taxonomy (NCBI): domain Eukaryota; kingdom Metazoa; phylum Arthropoda; class Malacostraca; order Decapoda; family Palaemonidae; genus Palaemon; species Palaemon carinicauda. Next base: position 138,279,026 of record NC_090732.1, on the reverse strand, counting down.
AGGCCTTGTATAATTTCAAAATAGTATTGTGGTCTGCCCCCCATGATGTATGGGACATACTTTTAAAATATTCAGAGCCTAGAGACATTTAGCTTTTAATGCTTTTAAGTGAGAAACCCATGTAAGCCTACAATCAAATATCAAACCTAAAAATTTAGCTTCACTTAAACATGGTATCCGTTGACCTTTAATGTATATATCCAGGTCTGGATGTACTCCCCGGACACAACAAAAATGGACAATAGTGGTTTTACTTGTCGAGAACTTAAATCCATTCATATCGGCCCAATGGATAATTTTGTCAATTGAGAGTTGTATTTTTCTCTCAACCATTGCCATTCTACCTCCAGCAAATGATATTGAGAGATCTACAAATAATGCTGGGAGAACATCTTGGGGAATGACTGAGGATATCCCATTAATTGCTAGAGCAAAAAGGGTTACACTCAGCACACTCCCCTGAAGAACTCTCTTCTTCCTGACACTTACTCTCTGATAGAGCTTCCCCCACTCTCACATGAAAAAGTCTATTTGAAAGAAATGCCTGAATAAATAGTGGCAGCTCTCCTCTCAATCCCAATTCATGAATTGTTTTAAGTATACCATATCTCCAAGTGGTATCATATGCCTTTTCAAGGTCAAAAAAAAGACTGTCACATGGTGCTGTTTGGAAGCAAATGCTTCACAAATAGAGGACTCACGTTGTATCAACACATCAGTCGTTGAGTGCATTTTTCTGAATCCACATTGAATCGGTGATAAAATACACTTCTTTTCAAGGTACCAAATCAGACTTGCATCTTCTCCATAATTTTACATAAACAAGATGTCAATACAATAGGTCGGTAGTTTGCTGCTAAAAACTTGTCCTTACCAGGTTTTAAAAAGGCTAAAATAATGGCTAGTTCCCAAACACTTGGGTAACTATGATCATGCCATATTCTATTAATAATGCTTAAAATAAATAACTTTGTATTAAAATGTACGTTTAACCATTGCATATGGAATTCCATCGGGTCCAGGGGCTGTATCGTTACATGTAGCGAGTGCGGAATCAAGTTCTCTTTCAGTAAAAGGAGAATTATAAGATTCTTCCTTTCCTGTTGCAAAATTTAATATTTTCTTTTCTTCAATGCTCCTGTACTGGTGACCAGGAGCTGCTACACTCTTGCGTGATACATTTGGAAAGTGGTCAGCCAGGGCATTGCTAACTTCATTTGCTTCAGTCACATACTGACCATTCACTTTGAGTATTATACTTTAAGAGATTCGTAGTTTAAGCTTTGTTATTAAATTCTCTCTTTTTCATTATTCTATTTTATTTCAGTTCCTTACCTTTTTGTGTATTTCCAAGCTTAGGAGACCAATTCTCTGTTACTATTTCACGGAGTGACACAGGTCGAGCCCAGAAAATGGATTTAGACGAAGGAAAAATCTATTTCTGGGCGAGAGACCTGTGTCGCCCAGTGAACCCACTCCCTTTTTTTTCCTCACCCTAGGCTGGTCCAAGCTTGGGGTGCTAGTAGCGTGGGTAGTGGTAGGGGTGGGGTGGGGAGCTGGGGGGGTAGTCATAGTAGAGGGAAGTAATTGGATGTAGAACAGCACCTCGTAGTATTGGGGGATATTGAGGAAGGAGAGGACTAATTGGTAAGGGACCTCTGGTAGTGGTTCTAACTCGCCCCAGTTACTATACCGACACTCTTTTAGAGTGAGCCAGCTGGGTTTATTCCTGGCAATCCATGCAACTTTTTCTTTGTTATTTTTAGCAGTACAGTATTTATACCTTTAAAAAGGTACTTTAAGGAGCATTTCACTGGCCGACACAGGTCCCTCGCCCAGAAATAGATTTTTCATTCATCAAAACCCCTATATAGTTACCTTTACTATATAAAAAATATAGTTTGAATTGTTTAAACCACCAGTTTTCTTCAAATTTTTTTAATGGTTGACTATTTTATTTTTGGCTTGGCTGGCTAAAATGACAAATTCGGAGATAATTTGTATTTTTCCTAACCATACAAACCTTAGCTATTTACATTGGGTATTACTTTCGGCGTAGCTGAAATGACAAACCATTAGATTTTAACGAGGGTTTCCTACCCCGCGCTAGTTAGCAGGGGTAGGGGGAGGGGTAGCTTGCTACCCCTCCCTCCTTCATACACCGGTGAAATGTCTCACTTCACTTAGAGGTAGGACTTGACTTGGGGGACAGGGCTGGCGAGCAAATATGTGTAAATAGCTAAGGTTTGAATGGTTAGGAAAAATACAAATTATCTCCGAATTTGTCATTTGTTCCGTAACCGAAATACAAACCACGCTATTTACATTGGGTGACTTACCCCTTAGGAAGGGTGGAAAGTCCCCAGCCATACTGGCTTTGGCTTTACCCGGGGACTAAGAATCCGAGTGAGTTGCACTCGAGAAAAGGAGTCCCTGCACCTCACAAGTTCCTTGCTCCGCAAGGAAACGTGTGGCCTACATAAGCTTGTGTGTGAAGGAAGAAAGTGTGACCCGTCCTAGGCAGTTGACCTGGAGTTCCAGAAGGAACTCTGGGTTAGGACGTTCCCAATACCACCTCGTCAGGGTATGGGGGACGCGACAGTATTGACTCAATACTCGGAACACAAGGAAGCATGGTTTACCTGCAGAGGTTTGAGGTCAGCTATGCAGAGACCAGGATGCTGCTTCCCCAGTAGAGGGGACGATGAAGAAAGAAGTGAGGGCCAGACATACTTCTTTCGTTCATGCAGACTAAAACCTGATAACAATGCCCTCAACCTTCTGCTACCTGTCCAAAAAGGAGCCTGAGGTTAGACGAGCTGTTGTGTAGCCACCACAGAGTGATAGAAACGTATCGATACTCCTGTGGGTCACGTCCTGCAGGAAGCGGGCTGCGAAGGTCATTAGACGCTTCCAGACTCCAGCTTGTAGCACCTGCATCACAGAGTAGTTCTACTCGAAGGCGAGGGACGTTGCGATGTATCCGACATCGTGCTGTAGGGCGACGTGACGGGGGAGGGTCTGGATTCAGGTCGAGATGAATGTCCTTGAGTCCGAGCTGAAGAGGTATACTGGTGACTCTCCCCATGTGTCCTCCCTGTGCTCCCAAACTGGCTGCACGTGAGGACAAACTGCAGCTGTTCTCAAAGATAACCCCTCGATTCCTTTACTGGCAAGAAGGGCAAGGTTTGGGTCATCTGATACAGAACGGAGACTAGAAATCTTGAAGGAGTCGAACCGAAGGTCCAGGACTCCAAGATTCTGAGTCTAGAAAACAGCTCAGGAGGGAACCTGAATGTTGCCTTCCCCTATTCACTTGAAAGGGCGGAGTCATACGAGACCATGAAGATTGCTTACACACTGGCCGAGGCCAGAGTGAGCAGGAGCACCATCCCCCAAGACGGAATACGATCAGAGGCCTGACATAATGGTCCTTGAGAAGATCTCTTAAGGGACTAAAGAGTCCGAACCATGCTCCATGGAGGAGGTCTCACTCCGACTGGGGGCAGGGACGTTCGCAGCTTCGCATGAGTGAAGAAAGGTCCAGCGGGAAGGAAAAAGTCTATTCCTTTCAGCCTGAAGGCCAGGGAAAGGCTGAGCGATAGGCTTCACTGCCGAGAGCGGAAAAGAGTTTCCTCCCGCCGAAAAGCAATAACTCCGTTATTGCTGGAGAAGAGGTGTCAGGCAGTAACGTAATTTTAAAGTAAAATCTTGTTGTTTTGCCCTTTTGCACTGATGGCTTTCATTTTTATTTTGTTTACAATTTTGTAAAACTAAATCAAGTATTTTGTTGTTGGTTTTACATTAGTACATATATTTTTGGTTAAATGTAGTGTTTAATTTGTTTTGGTTTAAATGTAGTATTTAATTTGCTTTGGTTGAAAAAGCTTAAGTTTTTGTGGCGCCATCTATTGAGTGCATTTTGAAGTGCGGCCTTCCTCAGTATTTTTACTTCCTTGGCAAATTTGTAATTTTTTATTTTTCTTTGTGGTGACTGGGAGTGTTGTAAGGAGAGGTGACTTGTGACTCTCCTAAAGTGTTCTCGCCAGTCGAGTTCAAGGCCGTTGAAGACTCTGGAGCTGCTGATCTGCCTATTGTGGATTATATATACAATCTGTCATTGAGCTGCTTCTTAATGTGGAAGGCAGTTTACCTATGAAGCTACGTGTGAGAACAAGACTTGCAACTGTGGTTCAAGTGATCTACTGGCTTAACCTGGACATTGGCAGTTTGGTGTAGAGCAGGGCTCGAGAGCCTTTTTCATCTTTGATGGATATATCTACTCTATCAGCACCAGAGTGGTCTTGTTAGAGCAAGTAGGGAGGCTTCTCTCAGGTAAGAGGAACATACCCTGTATTTTGTCGAGCCGTAGACTGAAAGTGCATATCCACCAACGGTTGTGAAGGGCTGTTCTACTGATGAGAGTGACTACTTGTGACCACATTTTTGAGCAGCAAATGGACTCGTCTATATCAGTACTCAGTACCGGTCTGTGTCATAGGACCAATATATTTGTGCATCTAACTATTGTCAAAGCTGTTGAAGGTTTAATATGAGAGTGTTGTAAGATTATGTACTTTAATATTAAGGTTTAGATTATTGTGATATAGGTAGGATTATTGTTTCTTTTTGTATGTTCTTCCACTTTTTTCCTTTCTGTTTAGTAATAGGTTAGCGTGGTGGGAAAAGGCTTTTGGGTACCTTAACATTAAAGATATGATTTCCTCACTATGAGTAGGGTTTAGTTTTAGCTTTAGGTGACTCATTGAGTTAATCGATGGCATATTGTACTTAATCAATTTATTACTTTTTGTGAGCCATCAGTGTTAGTACATTTATTGTTGTAATAAATATTGTGAAATTTTTGCCCTTGTGTCTTTCTGGTTTTCCTCGCATCTACTGATTTGTGTTTTTGTCACTGGATTTGAGAATAAGATAAAAGAACCCGTTATAGCTTCGTCCTAGAGGGAGTTCGTAACATATTTTGGACTCCGAGATTGCACAAAAATATCGCAGGTGACGCGACCTCCGCTCCGCGACTGTTGCGGGTTGTCTCTTCGTGAGGAGGCGGTGTAGTGTCTCCAGGCGTGAAGCCGAAGCGATGCTACGGCTTGTGAAAGATGTTGTAGTGTGATTGTTTGAGTAGCCTGTGTCGTGGAAGAAGCTCTCCCGGGAGTTCCGTCAGGGGATGCAGAAGGTCCGGAAACCATTCTGCGTATAGTCGCAGCGGAGCTCTCAGGGCCATCGAAAGGTCGACAGACAACCTGGTCTCGTTGAGACCCCTTCTCAACAGACAACAATGGTGGGAAGACGTAGGCGTCGATGCTGTCCCACCGTCACCGGAAAGCATCTTGCCAAAGAGTCTTGGGGTCTGAGACTGGGGGGAAGTACAGCAGCAGCTTGAAGTTCCAGGCTGTCGTAATCAGGTCCCCCAGGCCAGGACTTGCTGGTTACTAGAGGCCAAAGACCCCCAGGTACTCTCTATCTGTGAGGCTCTGCTCAGATTGTCGGATAGAACATTCCTCTGCCCGGAATGAGCGAGCCGATAGTGGTATTGAGTGGACTTCGGATCATCTCAGTATCTCTACTGCAAGATGCGAAAGTATGAAAATGTACCTCCCTGCTAGTTGGAATACGCCAGTACCATGGAGTTGTCGCGCACGGAGCGACTCGGCAGGATCTGTAGAAGGGCCAGACTACAGCCTCTAAGCCTACCTGAATGATGAGGAGGTACCCTTCAGGTCCTGACCATAGGCCTGAACCGGAACATGGCCCCCCCCCCCCCCTTTTCTTTGACGAGTCCGAGAACAGTATCAAATGCGGGGAAAGGACGAGAATATCCACTCCCATGCAAGAGGTTCCATAGGTCAACCCCATTGCAGGTCTAATCGTTCCGCTGGTCCCATAGGGGCCGGAAAGTCCGGTTAATCGTTGCTTTGATTCCACCGGAACTTGGGCCGCCTAACAGGGAACTTATCCTGAGGCGACCGTTCGGGACTTAGACGGGTCAATGAGGAAAGGAGACCCAGGAAACGTTCCAAGATAGGGCTGAAAGCTCTCCTTGACTGAAAAAAAGGGTTCTGCGACTCTCCTCAGCCTTGCCACAGTCAACTGAAGGGAAGGCTCGGAGAAGGAGTCAATATCATGGCTAGATATTCCAGATGTTGAGGCAGAAGTAGAGAAGGCTCCTAGCGAATTACCATGATCCCTCACTCTTGGTAAAGTCCCGGAAGCTTGTCCCAGTGTTGAAGAAGGTCGAACCCGAGACTACCGGAGTTGGCCAGACCTCCAAAAAGCGAAGGAGGCGGAAGCCTGCTCCTGAGTGGTCATGAGGAAAGCAGGGAGAGTTCTCTGGTGAAAACCTGCGATGCTGCGGCAGGATCGCCACACAGCATCTTAAGAGGTACATCTGTAGTCTAGGCTGAATTCCATGTGCTTCCTGGAAGATGGATGGAATGGGACCTGGAGGTACCCGTCCTTCCGATCCAGGGCATAAGGAGTCTTGCGGTCTCCTTACCAGTCTGATCGACTCTGCTGTTCCACGCTAGACAAAGTTTGTTTGACAAACTTGATCAGAGCTGAGAGGTCGACGACGGAACTCCCGTCTCAGATGCTTTCCTACAAGAAAGTATCGACTGAAGAAGCCGGGGGGAAAGCCGTCGACGACCCTAAGGAGGACCTTCTCCTAAAGCATGGCTCCTTCCGCCCAACGGGCAAACCTCTTGCCGACCCCATGGCATAGAGGCTCAGCGACACTGGATTCGCTGACAGTGGAGGAGAGATGTTAAGAGCGAGGCGCGATATCCTTGGCTGATCACGGAGATCGTGCAGGAATCGGCATCGGGAAGCTGTTATCCGGACGAGTAACCTTAGGCATCCCCCCAGCGTGAGACCTGCAAGGGGGGTTGCCAATCCTAGAGTTTGTGAACTCTGCCGTTCCCTCTAGGATTATGCCTCCCCGGGAGAGCCTCCCGTGCTACCTGTCCCTGACAGGAGGGGACTGCTATTGTACACCTTGTCTTAGCTGCCGTAGATCGGATCCGATACTTAGGCTGACAAGGCTGAATGAAGAGGCGTCGGAGGCCTGCAGGGTCTGGAAGAAAGCGCCTTGGAGGAGTGAAAACGGAAGTTGACTTCCTCAGCACAACAGCTGTCCATATATCTGTCCTTGGGCTCAAACAATCTCTCCCCAAGGATGGAAGAGTGTCTGAGCTTGTCGACATCCACGGATGAGACACCCGAGAGGAAGCCCTCGGTCACTGCGTCTAGATGCTCCAACATCGAGTTTGCCCGCAAGTTCGAAACTTGGCGACAGAACGCCAAGGTGCTTGAGCCCGAGAGGAGGAAAGTACCCATGATCTTCCTGGAGCTTCCTTGTACAAAACCTCGGGTCGCAACCGAGGAGGGAAAGGACCTGGCAAGCCCCTTCCACGAGATGGAGAAGAGGAAGGGCTAAACCAGTCACCCCTTGCCCGACGGAGAAATCTCGAACGGAAAGCTCCCTGGCAAGACCCTTCCAGAGAATGACGAGGAGGAAGGGCTAACCCAGGTTCTGGAAAGAAGAATGTTGCTCAGACCTCCCTGAAGATTCTTCCTGCTCTTGCACGTGCCATGCTCTGCGTTTACGGGGTGAAGACCGTGTTCTGGAAATACGCGCTCCAGAAGACTCGCCAGGCTGGCCGTGTTGCGAAACCCCGACGGGAATCTCGGTCGCAATCGCCCTGGCGCTCACGCGATGGTAAATCAATGGTTCGTGCGTGGCCGAACGTGGAAGCGCCCGTGCGTGGGCACGCAGGAGCGCAGATGAAAGTGCGCGAGGGAGCGCAGAAGGAGGGCGAGCGTGGTAGGAAGGGCGAGAGCTGGTGGTCGGAATCCGATAGTTCACAGGCGAGCGATGACCCGTACGCAAGCAATGGCTACTGCAGGAGCCGGCGCTCGTTCGATGGAACACCGTCGGTTCGCGCCATGGAACACTGTCGGTTGGCGCGATGGAACACTGTCGGTTGGCGCGATGGAACACCGTCGGTTGGCGCGATGGAACACCGTCGGTTCGCGCGATGGAACACCGTCGGTTCGCGCGATGGAACACCGTTGGTTCGCGCGATGGAACACCATTGGTTTGCGGGGCAAACATTGGAGCGCATGCGTGTAGGCGCGCGGGCGTGTGGTCGCGCAGGCGGTCGGGAGACCGATGGCGCGTAGGCAGGCGATGGCGCGTCTTGGCGAGCGATGGCGCGTTGGTGAGCGGTGGTGCGTTAACAAAAACGCTAGCGAGCAGGCGAAGAATCGCGCGGGCGCGTAGGAGATCGCTGACGCGTAAGAGACTAGGGATGGTTAGCGCGCATTGCGCTAATCAGAAGCCGCGCAGGTGCATCAGGAAGGTGAGCGCTGATGCGAGCTGTCAATCAGGCGATCCTGGACGGTCAGGAAAAACCGTTGGCGCCCATTGGTGCGTGGCAGGAAAGGGCGCGCAGATGTGCGCTGGCGATTGAAGAAAGCTGGCGCACAGAAGGACAGAAGTAAATGTGAGCGCTGGCGAGCAGGAGGAAGATCTACTGCAAGACTCAGCTACCGGAGATCGTGGTCCACAGCAGGCGAACGCTAGATCGCTACTGATGGTGTCCAGGGGACCTGTAACGCGTGGAAGATCGATGGCAATCGTTGATGCGCAGGAGATCGCTGACGAGCAGGCGAACGTTGACGCGTCTGTGGTCGCTGGCGAGCTGGTGATCGCTGGCGAGCAGAAGGGCGACGCGTGGAATCCTGTGCGTACAGTAGCTTAGAAGCACGCGTAGGCGACTGCGAGCGTTGCTGCGCTGGAGCAGGCTGACGAGCCGGATTGCGAGGGCGAGGAGAAGAAGAGTCCTTGTCCAAGACCTGAACCGAAGTTCTAAGTCGCGTGGGAGAACGTGGGCGCGTATCAGGAACTGGAAGCGCAGGTGCGCTCTGACGGGCAGGAGATCTAGAGCGCTCAGGAGACCGATGGCGCGCAGGGCGTACCACAGGAACAACAGGATGTTCGGAGTCCTCAGAAGAGCGCTGGCGAGCAGTGGGGCGATAATCATCAGGAGAGCGCTGACGAACAGGAGAGCGCTGGTGAACAGGAGCGCGCTGGCGAACAGGAGAGCGCTGGCGATCAGGAGAGCGCCTGTGCGCTAACACTGCAGAAGGGCGCGCAGGGGAACCCTGACACGCAAGGGAAGCACCCACCGTGGGAGGCAACCCTTTGCCCCGAAGGGACCGTTGCCCGTCGGATGACGAGGTCAGACTGCTGTCCATCTGCACCAGGGGCGGAAGGTCAGGAAGGCGTTGGAGATCGATCCCCGGAGATATCTAAGGAGGTAAGAGCTGCAGGCTGCATACGGAGAAGATCCAAAAAGGCGCCTCTTAGCACCCTTATAGGGAGACGGGAGGCCCTTACGACGTAGCGGACGGTGAGCCTTACGGCGAAGGCGGCCAACAGCAACAACAGCAGAAGAGTCCTCCGAAGAGGAGTCTCTATGAGTGTACTCCCTCTCGAACGAAAGAGAAACACTTCGTAGAAGAGACGGGTCAGCCAGTGACCTAAAAAGAGCAATCCTCCGAAGAGGGGCTCCTGCAGTTGCCCAGCCCCTTGAGCGTAACTGCAGGTGCGACCGCTCAGCACCAAGAGCATAGTCGCACGAAATAAAGGCAAGAGGAGAACCCCCCAAAAGGGAATAAACTTAAGCCTGGACAGGAAAACTTCCCTAGGAAAGAAAGTTACCCACCCAAGGAGGCGAGCCTCCTGAGTGTTCTAAAATGAACTGGAGAGCTGTCAATCGTCACGGGAGTACTTCCAGGAGAAGGAGACACGCCCCTGACGAAGATCTATAGGGGAGGCAGGAACAGCCGAATCCCCAGGCCTCAACAAGACAGCTCACTCCGTTGTCACATTACAGAAACGAACTAGATCGGTAACTGTGAAAAATAAAACAAAAATCATTAGTTAACATTCATTCCCCCGGGAAGACTCCGAAGAGGAATCCCGAGGGAAAAGAACACAAGAATTACACAACAGGCACGTGCCCTCACAACCACTTACACTCACATAAGGAGAGCTGTAACCAACACAGAATTATAACAATTATAATTATGTAACTATGTAATTATGTAATTTAAAAATGAATGAACACTAAATAAAGAATGAAAACCCCGAAAGGAATCGTTCAACAAAAGCTGAAAAATCAACAAATACAATTAGATTCATAAACTAATTGAGACAAAACGTACGGCATAGCAACCCCACCCACACGGGAAGGAAGCTACTCAGACGTAGTAAAGGTAACCTAGTAAAGGGTGAACGACCTCAAAAGAGAGAGAGAGAGAAAGACCGTAGTCAAACTCGATCGCGACCCATGAAATTACACCATGGTGGCCTAACTGCCGAGGGCTACACGGAGATATCGTATACTACACACACAAGCACGAACTCTGAAAAGGAAACTTACTGATTTCTATACTCAAATATATACATAAACACGAAAAAATGTTTACATATGTATTGAGTAAAAGAAAAGTATGTGATTAAGTAAAGACAAAACAAATAATGGCTGCCAAGCGAGGACAAAGACAGGCACGTCTGTCCATTGTCCGAGCCAAAAGTGAAGTGAGACATTTCACCGGTGTGTGAGGGAGGGAGGGGTAGCAAACTACCCCTACCCCTACCCCTGCTAACTAGCGCGGGGTAGGAAACCCTCGTTAAAATCTAATGGCTCGTCATTTCAGCTACGCTGAAAGTAATACCCAATGTAAATAGCGTGGTTTGTATTTCGGTTACGGAACAAATCTTTTCTTATCATGAAACATTTTTCGCAATGTGTCGGAAAAATCTTCGCATCCCGTTTCGCAGCCTGAAAATTTCGTAAGCACATCCTTTCGTGGAGAGGTATGGTTATAACTACTTAGTAATTACATAGGTGGTAGACCTTCTAGCAGGAATAAGCAGAAAGCTGTTTGAGACTTGTCACTCTAAATCTTTTATTCTAATCATATTGTAATTCTTGTTTAGAGTTAGTAATGAGGTATTTTAGCTTATTATTATTTCATCTTCAACAGTCTCATATCAAGCATTAAGCACACTATACAGTTACAAAACATTTAAAAAATTAATTGTTCTATTTAACAGAATAATGAAGCCAACTGCACTTCAATCAAGATAGATGCATATATATGTACTGAACACCTTCAAGAAAGATTGAAAGGGCATTGTCAGAAGAGGTGTACTGTATAGTGCTGTATATTTTCCTTTATATTTTTAATAATTTCTGTGTATGTATATGTACTACTATTTTTGTACTGAATGTGTATTTTCTAATTTTATAAAAGTAATTTTGCTTCATTTCTATTCCCCATTTTTCATCATTATTGCGCAACAGAGAGAGAGAGAGAGAGAGAGAGAGAGAGAGAGAGAGAGAGAGAGAGAGAGAGAGAGAGAGAGAGAGAGAGAGAGAGAGAGATGTTAAGTCTTGTAAAACAGCAAAATGTGAATTTATTTTTATATTCAACATTTAAGGGTGAGTGACTGTCCATATAGTGTTAACCTATTCCCACTAAAACAAAACAATTATGAACACAATCACCAAAATAATAGTCAAAAATAGAAATTGAACTAGGGGTAGTATCAAGCATAGGTGATTAAATTGCAAAGAGGGAGTTACAGTATAAAAAAAAAATCACTATGACAGTTCCATGCCTAATAAGAAATGCCAATCTAAAATAATAGGAAGACAAGAAAATGACTAAATTATTGACAAGTAACCAACTGATATAAAAAATAATTACTGCATAATGCTTAACTGAAGAGTGAATGAAAAGGCACCTGTCTTAATAGGGAAACGAACATCACAGGAAATTAAAATGAGTAAATCTTCTTACAAAAGAGGTAAACTACCTACTTGAAAATAGCACTCAAGTTTGGATTGAAAATACATTCAAAATTAAAGTAATAGTTTATGAAAAAAAACTTCAACCAAAAGCTGTGTTTTTTTAACCAATATCATTCATTCTGAAAATGAGTTGGAATGTAATAAAAATGACACAAAAGTCAAAAGCAAAGTCTGAAATTCTCTCAGAGCTGTTGAGCAGCTGGGAGATACAAAACGGATTTTGAGCGAAGCGAAAAATCTATTTTTGGGTGAGATAGCCATGGCGTCCTGATGGAAGGTTCCTTTTTGGTAGCTTCCTTGGGTAAATAACTACTAGATATTCCCAGAGAATTTAACCACAGGTTATCACAGAATTCTAACTTCTGGAGCGAGTATCCTAAAGGTTTCCCTTTTAGACATCGTATATCAACAGGGGACGCATGTATTAACGCGCCACATAGCTATCTGCACCCCACATAGAGTTAACACTTCGATGTGTAGGGGCGGAGAATAGCTGGGGAGCCGTTCCACAGCTAATCTCGTCCGTGGCTACTTTTGGTACTCGAAACGTAAACAAACGGGCGCCATTGCTAAATGACGTCACGTCCGTCCTCATCCTGAAGCCAGTTGCTTGCCGATCACCATGATACAGCAGGACAGGGTGGGACCTGAAAGGCTGGACGAAGTAGCAGGGAGGGTCCATCAGGACGCCATGGCTATCTCACCCAAAAACCATGGCGTCCTGATGGAAGAATACCAGAGAATCAATGTATCGTGGTAGATTTTCCCCTTTTAGTGTAAGTGCCGAGGGCTTTGAATAGAGTAAGCATGGTAATCTTGATAGAGGTTCCGTGGGGCTGAAACTTCCTGCCCCCCTTGGCAGAGAAGTCCCGACGGACCATGCTGAGGATCAAAGTGGTTCTTGAAGGGCTACCCACCTTGCGGGGAGAACGTGAAGAACTCAGAGACAAGACAGAATGGTTGCTATTCATATAGGAACATTCTCAAAACAAACAAGTGGTGGTTAGGCACTGTATATTGTAAAGGAGAACGGTCTGGTCTCGAAGGTATAGCGTAAGTAAGTATTCAGTTAGGAATATCACATAGCATAGGTGAGTATATAATATGGATTGAACCAATTATCTTCATTGTTTTTAAAAAGAAAAAGGGGGATAATGTAACTATGACAACCATGTATTTCATAGTATAAATAGGAGCGGATTGAGACGCACAAGTAAATAAAATAGAAATTTTATTTCACAATTGCAGAATATGGTAAATAAATGCAATAAAGGATGTAAAGGTAATTTACAATAAATTATAATGTACATAGTAATGAAAGACTTCGCTCTTGAATCTGAAAGAAAATTTCAAATTATTAGAAAGCACGGGTTCCAGAGGAACATTAGTCTTTAAAAGAAAAACACATCATGCACTAGGCATACGGCACTCGTGTGACGACTATGACATTTCACCTGAGAGAAGAACAGTCTATGAAAAACACTAAGTGTCTTTGAATTCACTACGTATCACGCGAGGGTCAACATAGGCACCCGAGGAGTTAGAGTCCCAAGTAACTCACTGTTCTATGCAGAGTTAGGTGCAGGTTTCATAACACTACCTGCGGCTACCACAAAATGTTTGACTTCATGCACTTGTTTCGCGTAGTGCTTGAAGAAAACACGCGAGGATTTCCAGCCTGTGAAACTCTTGAGGCTTTCGAAATTCATACTCTGAAAGAAATTCAGAGACGATGCGACTTTTCTAGGATCATGACCTGCGGGTGTACTGTCAGGATCCGCTCTGCGAATGAAGTAGGTGATTTTCGCTCTTAGTTGTTTCAGTGACAGGTCGCTGCCTGATGTTTCTCCTTTGAAGAGTTGGCCTCCACCAAAGTCAGAAGTTCTACGAAGATAGACCTTGAGGCTCTCTACTGGACATAAAGAGGCATCTTCTTTCAGGGGGCAGATTCTCCAAGGGCCCCATCTTTTGGTGGGTAGTTCGTTTTTAGCGAGAAACGTCGGATCCGGGAAGAGGGTAAGGTCTCCTGAGTCTGTAAACAGAATGTGACCCTCATCCCTTGATAATGCCACTATTTCGCTGACTCGGGCTCCTGAGGCAAGAGCAAAAAGAAATATAACCTTTTGAGTCAGATCCTTGAGAGGGCACGAATCGTTGTTCAAATTGGAGGCAAAATGGAGCACCTTGTCCAGGGACCAGGAGATAGGTTTTGGTGGGGGTGCTGGGCGTAGACGAGCGCATGCCTTCGGCAGTTTATTGAAGATGTCGCTGGACAGATCAATCTGGAAGGCGTACATTAGTGGTCTAGTCAAGGCCGATTTGCAAGTAGAAATCGTGTTGGCTGCTAAGCCCTGTCCATGAAGGTGAATGAAGAAGGACATGCAAAAATCGATGGTGATTTCCGTAGGATTTTTCGCCTTGACGAATGAGACCCATTTTCTCCAGGATGATTCGTATTGCCGTCGTGTGGATTCGGTCTTGTATTCCTCGAGGAAGTCTAGACTTTTCTTCGAGATCCCAAACCTTTTCTTCACGGCTAGGGAGAGAAAATCCCTGACTTTCGATGATGAAGCGAAGACAGTCGACTTCTGTACTTGCTGGGAGAGAACTGGGCCCGGGAGAGGGATCAGCGTGGGTTGTAGCTCCAGGACTAGGGGGTACCAGTTGCTCCGGGGCCACTTGGGAGTCACTAGGGCCGCTGTTCCTTTGAAGGTTCTCAGTTTGGAGAGGACTTTTATCAGAAGATTGGTGGGAGGGAACAGGTAGATCCAGGACCATCTGTTCCAATCCAGTGACATGGCGTCCACTGCTTCTGCCTTGGGGTCCTCGTACGGGGCCACATATCGAGGAAGTTGATTGTTGTCGCTCGTTGCGAAGAGATCGATCTGAAGTTCTGGGACTTGGTGAGAGATGAAGTAGAAGGATCTTGCGTCTAGAGACCATTCCGACTCTATCGGGCTTGTTCGAGATAGAGCGTCGGCCGTCACGTTGCGGAATCCTTGTAGGTGAACTACAGACAGGTGCCATTTCTTCTTCTCTGCCAGACGGAAGATTGTTAGAAGCACCTGATTTATCTGGGGCGATCTTGAGCCTTGGCGATTGAGACATCGAACTACCACCGAGTTGTCCAGGGTCAGACGAATATGGATCGAGGGAGGCGGGGAGAGTTTCTTCAGAGTTAGAAGGACCGCCATGGCCTCCAAGATGTTGATGTGAAACGTCTTGAATAGGGGAGACCATGTTCCTTGAGCCTGTTTTTGGTGGGAGTGACCTCCCCAACCCTCCAGCGAAGCGTCCGTGTGGATGTTGAGTGATGGAGGTGGGTGTTGAAGAGGGATGGACCTTTTCAGGGCCTTTGCTTCCGACCACGGCTTTAGGAGTAACCGAAGTCTGTTTGGGAGCCGTCTCTTGAGGTCTCTTCGAGCGATGGATGCGGAACGTCTCCAGACTCCCGCGGCATCCTTTAGCTGTGCACGTAGCACTGGGTTTGTCACTGAGGCGAACTGTAGAGAGCCTAGAACTCGTTCCTGCTGACGTCTTGAGATCCGTTTGGATTTCAGCAGTCGCTTGACAGACCCTGCTATTTCCTTCCTTTTCTTCTGGGGGATGGAAAGGCGGTGTGACTGAAGGTTCCACTGGATTCCTAACCATTGGAACTTCTGAGCTGGAGAGAGGCGGGATTTCTTTGCGTTTATCTTGAATCCCAGGTGTTCTAGGAACTGGGTAACTTTGTTGCAGGATCTTAGACAATCTTCGGGCGATGGAGCCCAGACCAGCCAGTCGTCGAGGTAGGCCATCACCTGGGCGCCGCGGAGGCGAAGCTGTTGAACGATGGCGTCTGCCAGCTTTGTGAAGATCCGAGGGGCCACGTTGAGGCCGAAGGGCATGGCCCTGAAGGCGTAGCTTTTCCTTTGGAGTCGAAATCCTAGGTAGGAGGAAGCGTGGTGGTTCATTGGAACATGCCAGTAGGCATCCGCCAGGTCTATGGAGACCGTGTAGGAACCTTGAGGCAGAAGGGTCCTTATCTGTTGGAGAGTCAGCATCTTGAACTTGTTGTTCGCTATGAACTTGTTGAGGGGGGATAAGTCTAGAATGACTCTGAGTTTGTCGGAGTCCTTCTTAGGGACGCAAAAGTCTCCCTTGGAAACTGGTTGACTTTACCCTCCTTATCACCTTCTTGTTCAAGAGATCTAGGACATATTCTTCCAGAAGGGGGGTTGATTGTTGGAAGAACTGCTGGAAGGTTGGGGGTGGTTGAGTACAGCTCCAGCCTAGGCCCTTCTTGACGATGCTGTGTGCCCAGGGATCGAAGGTCCAACGATCCTGGAATTGGCGGAGTCTTCCTCCCACCGGAAGCACTTCATTGCTTCTGGTGTCCTGAAGTTTACTGCCTCGGCCGCTAGCTCCCCTTCCTCCTCTGCCTCTGGAGGGACGGTGAGATGCGTCTCTGCCTGCACCTCTGTTTGAGCCTCTACCTTTGGGACGAAAGGTAGTCGACTGTTGCTCGAAAGCAGGGGTGAAAACCGGCGACTGTGACAAGACCGGTTGGGTGACCAGCTGAAAGGTCTGCTGTGGCTGAGCTGCCACTTGGGGAGTAGCGGATCCCGGAAACTGCCGTCTCTGTTGACGTTGCTGGGGTTTCGGCTTGGTGGATTTCCTCTTAGGCTGAGGGCCGTCGTCCTGAGAGGATTTCCTTTTCTTCGACATGCCCCACTTGTGGAGAAGGTTCCTATTCTCCGTGGCGGCCTTGTCGGTGATTTCTTTCACAAGGGAGGAGGGAAAGAGGTGCTTACCCCAGATGTTGGAGGAAATCAGCCTCCAGGGTTCGTGTCTCACTGTGGCACTGGAGAACACGAATTCACGACAGGCCCTACGAGCCTTCATGAAGCTGTACAGGTCTTTTACTACGGTCGCCAAATGTGTTTTGGCGAGAACCATGTAGTAGTCAGGGACCCTAGTGTCACCGGCCATGACGTCGAGCTGTACCTGGAGGGACATGGATGCGGCGAGCCTTTCCTTCGTGTCATGTTCCCGACGAAGGAGATGGTCATTAAGTTTCGGGAGGTCTTCGTTAAACTGACGGCCAGCGACGTCAGGTTCTAGTTTTCCTACCACGAATGTATGCTGGACATCTTTCCAGTGTCGAACATCGGGGGGAGTAATCAGGGAGAAGGGTCTGCACTCCTCCAGTGCAGGGCAAGGTTTTCCTTCTTCCACTGCCTTATGTACCGCAGCGAAGGCCTTTTCCAAGAAGGGGAGGGTCGCATCGTCTGGTGCGACGTAGGTAGGGTGCTTCTTGCTAAGCGCCGGAAGTTTTGAGCAGGTAAAGCCCCTACTTTTTACTGTATTGGCCAGCATAGCCTGAGCCTTCGCGAGATCGAACACAATCACCTCCTTCGGTTCGGTCTCTTCTTTGGAGGCAGGTTCGGATCGAAGTCGGACGTAACAGTCCGGATAAGCCTCAAAGTTCGGGAAGAATTCCACTTCTTCCAGTACAATCGAGCCGATCTTCTCACTGATGAAGATCCTGCCTGTTGTAATTGGCATGTGCTCGGCATACCTCCAGGGGTTGGTATCTGAGCATGCCGGGAGGTCCTTAACCGAAATCCTTTTCGGCTGCTTAGAACTTCCCATGTTGGACCTGATGTACTCGTGTGTCTCACGGAGTTTCTTGTCCATGAGAGCCTCGAGCATTCGGAACATCTCCTGGGCGCTGGATGGGATGGGATCCGGGGTAGCGCAGGTAGACGGGAGTGATACGTCCGTCAGTGTAGGGGTCGGTGTGGGGGTGGAAGGTGGAGCGACCTCCTGCTCCGACTCAAGTGTATTCCACCTGGTCTTCCTCATAGTCCAATTCGTCGCCCATGAGGTTCCTCTCCGTGTTCTCCGACACTTCCGACATACGTTCCGCGTTGTCGGCATCCAAACGGCACTCGTGCATGGACTGGGCCATGACTACGTCAGGTTCCACCGTTATCTGGACGGTGGGGATCTGATCCTTAGGGACCACAGAGTCTGGGGATGCCTTCGGGAAAAGCAAGGCCCTCAAGTTTTTGGTGGGAAGGTATGGTCCGGTGGCGTTCTTTTGGAAGCCACGCACCCACTTGCGTAGCTTCTCTCGAGAAGCGTCCCTAACCTCCGCTGAGGGAGGATTATTGAACGCCTCGACCAGGCGGTCCTTGCAGACTGTACAGTTCTGCGGGTCCCAAAACTTCAGATCGCCTTTCTTGTTGGCGCAAGGGGCGTGGGTCCTACACGCCGTGTGCCCGTAGAAGTGCGGGCGCTTCACTCCACAGAAGCCGTGGTCACATTTCACGTACTCCTCCTGTAAGAGAAAGAGAACATGAGTATGGGGAAGTCATATTAATGACTTATATTCTAAAGTTAAATATTAAAAGGTTAATTTTTAACTTGATCTTAAGTGATATAAACATTGTGATGTTTGAGAGTGGAGCGGGAAATGAAGTAGATAGACACATACTCCGTGTAACCCGCCCGGCTGGTTACCGTAACCTTATCCATAGGCAATTTGTTTGTGACCGAGGACACAAGGCAGAATTCTTCATAGATTGCCAGGGAGGCAAGGGGAATTCTAGTAGGAATTGCCAAGGATATAAATCTGGGACTGAGACCACTCAGACCATTGAATTGGGGATGTAGAAGACCCCATAGGGTAACGGTTTCCGGCAACCAGCCGTGCTAAGATACACACAGCATGCTGGAAAATTGTGATATGCAAGAAGACAGCACGGCTACTAATAGAACAGTAAGACAATACCTATCTATTTATGTAGTCAAACCATCTGGTTGCAAGGTAGGGCTATCAGCATGTGTTGATAGCTAGGAGAAGGGGTGCAAGTCTCTTGGCGCCTCCGGAATGCGCCGGCAGACCGGAGGCCGCTCCAGCAGAGTTTCTGGTATTAAGGAAGACAGATACAGAAGTCAAGAGTAATGCCAGGATGGCGGCCGCCGGTACAACGGCGGCACGCCGGCGGGAGGCGGAGGCTCCGCCAGCCGAAGGTTGCCGGCTTGGTGACAGGGACAAGGGTGAGCTATAGCAGAACCGGACCGCCGGCAATGGATGCCGGCACGCCGGGGGCAGGACCGATGGATGGACGACCGAAGCTAGGAGGTATGAGTGTAGGCCGTCGGCTGTACGCCGACGGGAGGCGGCAGCCCTCCGGCACACGGAGGGCTGTCGGCCACGGGGGGCAAGGAAGGTGTCACCAAGGGGGGAGGTCGGTATCGCCGACAGTAGAGGCGGCAAGAGACCGGCACCAGGACAGTGAAAGAGACAGAAGGAGGGATGTAGGAGTACGGACACGAACCCCAAGGCATCCCACCTGAATGGGTGTACCCATGATAGGGGCTAGCCCTATCACCCAATGGCAGGGGGCCGCAGGCGGCCGGGAGCCAGTGTAGCCCAAGGGAGGGCTAGGGAACACCCAAGAGGGGGAGAACCCCTGCGGACAAAACGCATCCAGTGGCTAACCCCATAGGACACTATGAAGGGTATGTGTACCAGAGCGTACTGCACACAGGGACTCAAGGTAGCCCTATCACTCCACCCTAAGGAGGAGTTGTAGGACAGGGGACAGATGGGTATAGGCTAACCTAAGTATAGGCTAGGCCATACAAGAGATAGGTGGGGAGGGGAGAAGAAGAAGGGTCTTCCATAGGGGAGGTTCTGTACCAAAACGGCCACCAAGGAAGGGAGGACGCTCCCTAGCCTAAGGTAGGCAGCCTGGCTGAGAACGGTGCATGGGTACCGTTTCAAGCAAGGCACAGAACTAGCTCCCCTCAAGCCTAACCTAGAGCAGGGATATTACACCCTGAACCAGGAAGGTTGGAAGACGTATCGCAATTGCAGGGAAGGTCAGGTAACCTAGCCTCAGCAATAGAGGAAGGGCAGGCCTTTCTCATTCTCGGACGCAACCCTAAGGGGGGATCATTCCCTTAGGGAGGACAGAGAAGCGATAAGTACTCTGATATGAGCTTGATCCCCTTACGTGGTAGGGGGAGCAAGGCTACACAGAGGGAATGCCCTAAGGCAGGGGGTGAAGGGAGCATATAGGGGTCCTACATTTAGGTTAGGTTAGAAAGGCACACTATCAAACCTATCCCCTATATGGTCCCTGAAGGCGAAAACACTTGCATCACAGTAAACAGTATCATAAAATAATGCCACTATCTTCATAACTTAACCTAGGATCACTGTAATATATCATGCATGAACACTGATGATAGGCACTCTGGCCTAGGGGCTAGGCTAGCGATCTGGTATGGGGTCAGGCGATGACCAATAAAAGAGCGTCAAAACACGATATATGAAGTTCCTAGCTATGAAGACTAAATAATTAATAGTATCGATTAGTTAATAAGGCCGGAAAAGCTGTTGAGGCTAGCTAAATAAGGCATGCAAGACAACAGCGACGCCATAAAATGGCGTGTCCGGTAGCAGCACAGCTCTGCCAAAAAACATAAAATATCTCGAAAAGTAAAAGTTACTTTACGGTCAGAGCTTATTTAAACAATACTGGAACCTGGTACTGTACTCAACTTTCCAGAAGAAGGCGAGGCCGAGGGTAGAGACATGGCTAAGATGCAAGTCGATAAAGTAAGCACAGGGAAAATCCGTCTTAGTAAGGCAAGCTACTATGCGAAGGATAGGGACGGACGTGACGTCATTTAGCAATGGCGCCCGTTTGTTTACGTTTCGAGTACCAAAAGTAGCCACGAACGAGATTAGCTGTGGAACGGCTCCCCAGCTATTCTCCGACCCTACACATCGAAGTGTTAACTCTATGTGGGGTGCAGATAGCTATGTGGCGCGTTAATACATGCGTCCCCTGTTGATATACGATGTCTTAAAGGGAAACCTTTAGGATACTCGCTCCAGAAGTTAGAATTCTGTGATAACCTGTGGTTAAATTCTCTGGGAATATCTAGTAGTTATTTACCCAAGGAAGCTACCAAAAAGGAACCTTCCATCAGGACACCATGGCTTGAGCCCAAAAAGGAATTGAGACAGTTAGCACTGTTACCATAAGTGCATGGGCTAATCTACAAGGGGTGAGAGGTATGCATTATCTTTATTTACATCTTTTAGTTAGAAGTGTTTGCGAGTACCCCCAGATCCTTGAACAGTCTATGTAATAGAAGTAAATTTGTTGGATAACAAATCTAAAAAGGAACAAAACAAAATATATTTTTTTACTCATCACATAACCTTATGCTAACAATTACCTTATTGGAAAGGATATGAAATGAAATACAATACAGTACAGTATTTCTAATTCATCCAGTTAACAAGTGCATTTCATAAAGTATGAAATACACTATATGACATGCTGTAGTGATATCAAAACCCATTTTAAGTGAGATAAGGTAGATACAATTATATCATTTACTTCATTATTCTCTCAAAGTGTACCACTACATAACCTTGAAATCTTTGATGGACTTACTCCATCCACTGGCTCATCACGTAAAGAACATTCAGTGAATTAAAACCCCAGTAGTTCTAAAATAGAATACTAATGTTTAAAAGCCCAGCACTTTTGCACTGTACATTGGCAAGTTTGTTCCTGCAAGCATTCTGATAGGAAACCTTTGCTAGTCTTCCAAATTACTTAATTTCTCTTTCAACTTCAAAGATATGAATGTCATCATGTTTCAGATCCAAATTCAGGTACTTTTTATAAGAATCAGGTAAAATGATTGGAAAAATTGGAAAAATTCCGTTTTATTAAACTACGATATCGTACCTTCAAACCGTAGCACTATATCCAGAGGGAGAAGTCTTTCTCAGTTTACATAAAGTCACTTAAGTGTATCTTTTCCATCAGCAATATGTCAAAGTTCCATGTGTTTCAATAATTGAAGAGAATCGAGAACTATGACAAGATAAAACTTGACTTAGAATATCAAATTAAAATTTTCAAAATTCCTTCCTTCCATACATACATTAGCAGAAACTATTTCCCAAATTTGCATCACCTACCTGCCACAAGATTATGGCACATACATGCAAATGTAAGCACTATATAGCTTTATATGTCATATTATCAAAAACGTAATCATCCTCCATTAATCACATTAGTTGGCATACATGACAGAAGCTGAAGAGTCATACACAAAACAAAACAAAATCCCACCATAAAATCATTTTGAAAAATCCTATTAACAACTTCCATGTATAAATATCATGAGAGCTGATACTCTAGAACCCAACCTGTGACAATAAATTTATTAAACATGTAACAGTAAATGCTTGCTAGTCACACCAAAAAATGCAAATTTCAATTGTAAAGGGGAAGTGAAAAAAGCAGTCACAAAAGTCCATATCACTTCTTGTGATGAATGAATCAAGGAAGACTTCTCTATACCTGACACATGGTCTTCTCCCTAGTAGGTGAGGTCTCATCTTTACTTAAGCACTACAGTATTCCACTTGCTTTGACAGCTAATTAACAATTAGTCTCCCATCCCTTATCAGGACCCGACACTTACAGTACAGGTAAGTGAAAATAAGAGGTTTCAAGTTCATACGATCAATAATGCTAAATGTATCACAACATTTATCAATGTTGCGATAAAAAAAATACTTTGCAAACAGTACTGGTTTTCTAGACAAACACTCATGTTTGAAATGAGTATATTGTTCAGGTAAATTCATAATATCTTATTTGATACTGTACAATACACAAAATACCATCTTGAAGTACTGTATAAGTGTAACAATAGTTCCACTGTTCCACAAAAAGCTAAGGAAACCAATCAAATTACAGTACCTGTATGTACCTACATTTATAACACTAGATTTTAAGTGCTTTATTTATATACTTACATGTTACCAGCAAAAATACACTTCATCATATACCATATATTTCCAAGTATGACATGACCTTTAAATAAGAAAATGTCGAAATTGGGGTCAAGTTTTAATGAATTTGGGTCATATCAGTCATATAGGACGACTGCTAAATTACAAAACCATCTGCGTATAGGCTAGCTATTGCAGCAACAGATATCTCGCCAAATATTGGTTATGTAATGATGATGTTACTGCTTATGTTGTTTTACTTGCTGTATCCTTAGAAATTCAAAATAAATTAAATCAAGATGACTTCATACTATGTTTTTTCTAAACATGCCGCCTAAAATGGAAACTATTGTTTAATTTAAGTTTCATTGACGATCATAACCAATAAACTAATGCATAGCACATCCAAGTGATAACTAACGATACTACAGGAATGACAAATTCAGAGATGATTTGTATTTTTCCTAACGATACAAACCTATACATTAGTTATTTATTAGGGGTTATTACTTTTCGCTAAGCTGAAAGGATGAGCCATTAAAATTTAGCAAGGCTTAACTACCCATTCCGCTAGTTAGCGGGGTAGGGGGGGTAAGTTTGCTACAGCTCCTGCTCACACACCGGTGATTTAGCTCACTTTCCTTGGAGGTAGGACTTCAAGGGGGATAGAGCTGGAGGGTAAGTTTGTATAAATAGCTTAAGGTTTGTATCGTTAGGAAAAATACAAATTATCTTAAAATTTGTCATTTGTACCGTAACTGGAATACAAACCTACACTATTAGGGGTGACTCACCCATTAGGGGGGTCGACATCCCTGCCAAACTGGCTTTTGGCTTTACTCGGTGGCTCCTTATTTTGAATAGGTTTGTACCAAAAATAAGGATTCCCTGCACCTCGCTAAACCTTGCTTTGCAAGGTTGCACCTCGCTAAACTTTGTTTTGCAAGGTTGCACCTCGCTAAACCTTGCTTTGCAAGGTCCGCAGCCTACGCAAGCTGTGTGTGGAGATGTTTAGAAGTGTGACTGTCCAGGTGAAAGTTATTACGAGTCTTTGTACGAAAACTGTTGTAACCAGGACTTTCCCAATACCACCTCGCTAGGATAGGGGGACGCAACAGTATTACCTTATTACTGGGAACACAAGGGAGCATGGTTTACCTGCAGTGGTTTGAGGTCAGCTTATGCAGAGAACCCAGGAAGCTGCTTTCCCCATGAGAGGGGAGGATGAAGAAAAGAATAAGAGCCAGTCAAACCTTTTCATTCACGCAGACTAAATCCGGGTAACAGTGCACTCAACCTTCTGCTACTTGTCCAATAAGGAGCTTGATTTATTATACCAGCTGTTGTGCAGCCACCACAGGGTCGATAGGGAACGTATCGAGCCTCCTACGGGTCACGTCTTGCAGGTAGTGGGCTATGAACATGTTTTGACGTTTCCACACCCCAGCCTGTAGAACCTGCTTCAGCGAGAAGTTTCTTTTGAAAGCCAAGGACGTAGCTACACCCCTGACATCGTAGGCTCTGGGGCAACGTGAAAGAGGGTCCGGATTCAGGGCATGGTCTATGACCTTGCGAATCCAGGCAGAGATGGTATTCTTAACGACCCTCCTCTTGTTCCTCCCTCTGCTGACGAAAAGTGCAGACACACGGGGAGGTGTTGCGGTTGTTCTCTTGAGGTACAGCCTAAAACTCCCCACTGGGCAGAGTAAGAGATGATCAGGGTCATCAGTTACAGAGCGGAGACTCAAAATCCGGAAGGAGTTCAATCGGGGATATGCTACTCTCGGATTCTGAGTCTTGGCTCTAAACTCAGAGACGATGCCGGACGTTACCTCTCTCCATACCCTTGAATGGGCGATGTTGTATGAGAGACCATGAAGTTCACTAACTCGCTTGGCTGATGCTAAAGCTAGTAGGAACACCGTCTTCCAAGTCAGGTGGCGATCAGTTGCCTGGCGTAATGGTTCATAGGGAGAACTTGAACTACGTTCCATGGGGGAGGTCTCACTTCAGACTGAGGACAGTGAGTTTCTAACTCCGTATGAG
The DNA here is from genome assembly GCF_036898095.1 of Palaemon carinicauda. Lineage (NCBI taxonomy): Eukaryota > Metazoa > Arthropoda > Malacostraca > Decapoda > Palaemonidae > Palaemon > Palaemon carinicauda. The sequence goes on along the minus strand of NC_090732.1, from coordinate 138,254,249 downwards.
TAAGGAAAGCTCTAGCGATGAGGAAATGTCCATTCCATCGACTCTAAGAGCTAGGCTTAAAGCTGAGGAATAGCCTTTAACTGCCGAGACTGAAAGGTTTGTTTCCTCACGCAAATACACGAGGAACTCTGCTATTGCTGGAGTAGTGGCATCGAGAGGAGAGATACCCCTTCCACGACACCAACCACAAAAGACCTCCCACTTTGCTTGGTAGACTGCTGGTGATGATTTCCGCAGGTACCCAGACATCCTGCTCGTTACTTGCGAAAATCCTCTCTGAGTGAGGAGACGTTAGTCTCCAGGCGTGAAGTCATAGCAAAGCTATGGCTTTGTGGAAGATGTTGGCTTGTGGTTGTTTGAGTAGATCGTGTCGTGGAGGGAGTTCCCTTGAAAACTTCGTCAGGAGGTTCAAAAGGTCTGGGAACCATTCCGCATGATGCCATAGCGGAGCTATGAGAGTAATTGAGAGGTTGGCAGATATTCTGGCGTTGTTGAGTACCCTCCTCATCAGACAGAATGGGGGAAAGGCATAAATGTCGATGCAGTCCCACCGTTGTTGGAATGCATATTGCCAGACAGCATAGGGGGCTGGGACTTGGAAGCAGTACAATGGGAGCCTGAAGTTCAGGGCCGTTCCAAAGAGATCCACAGTCGAACCCCACAAAGTCAGGATTTTGTTGGCTACTAGATGATCCAAAGACCACTTGGTACTCACTATCTGAGATGCTCTACTCAGGTTACTCTGGTTGTCGGCGAGCATAGTCCACTTACCCAGAATGAAGCATGCCGATAGTGGTATCGAGTGAATCTCGGCCCATCTCAGTATCTCTACAGCTAGATGGGATAGGGGCTGCAAAAAGGTACCTCCTTGTTTGTTGATGTAAACCATTACTGTGGTGTTGTCGCTCATCACCAATACTGAGTGGCTCGCCAGGAACTGTTGGAACTTTTTAAAGGCCAGAAAAGCCTTGATCTCTAAGAGATTTATAGGGAGGTACTCTTCTGACTCTGATCAGAGGCCTGAGGTTGTGTGGTGCAGCAAGTGGGCGCCCCTCCTTTTTTTTTTTTTTTTTTTTTTTTTTTTTTTTTTTTTTTTTTTTTTTTTTTTTTAAGAACAGCATCGGATCTATGGGGAGGACGAGAAGATCCACTCCCTTTTGTAGGTTCTCATCTGACACCCACCATTCAAGGTCCGTCTGTTCCACTGATCCCATGGAGATCAAGTAGTCTGGGGAGTCGATGGCCTGATTCTATCGGGACTTGAGTCACCACTGGAGAGATCAAATCCTGAGGCGACCATTGGGAATTAGACGGACCAGAGATGACAAGTGTCCGAGAAGACATAGCCACGTATGGACTGGAAGTTCTTCTCGTCTGAGAAAAGGTCTTGCAACCTTTCTAGGCCTCATTATCCTGTCATCTGATAGGAAGGCTTTGTGGCGATGGTGTCTATTATCATGCCTAGGCATACCAGTCTCTACATAGGAGGCAGGGCGGACATCTTGAGGTTTACCATGATCCCCAAATCTTGGCAAAGCCTCAGATGTTTGTCTCGGTGTTGAAGAAGTGTTGCCACTGAGTCGGCTAGGATTAGCCGGTTGTCCAGATAACGGAGGAGATGAATGCCAATCCTGTGTGCTCAAGATGATACTAGGGTGAACACTCAGGTGAAGACTTGAGGTGCTGTGGAAAGATCAAAGCACAGCACCTTGAACTGGTAATTCCTGTTGTCCAAGTTGAATACTAAGTACTTCCTTGAAGACAGATGGATTGGGATCTGGAAATATGCGTCCTTTAGGTCCAGTGTGCACATGAAGTCCCGTGGTCTTACCGCTTGTCTGACTGTGTCTTTGACAAACTTGTTCAGAGCTGAGAGGTCGATGACGGACCTCCAGCCGCCAGACGCCTTTTTCACAAGAAAGAGTCGACTTAAGAAGTCTGGAGACTCATCGAGGACTTCTTGGACAGTGCCCTTCTTCAACAGGGTCTGGACTTCTGCCCGGAGGGCTACCCCCTTTGCTGATCCCATGGCAAAGGAGTATATTAACACTGGATTCCTGATCAGGGGAGGGAGAGATGTTGTGAACGGGATGCGATACTATGAACGAATCAGAGATTGTCCAGGGCTCGGCCCTGAGTTGCTTCCACCTGTCCCAGCATTTTTGTAGGCATCCCCCACAGGTCAACAAGCGGTGGGGAATGCCTTTCCTAGCGTTTGTGGCCTTGGCCGCTCCCTCTAGGAAATTTTCCTCCCCTAAAGAACTTTGGTTGGAAAGGGCTTTTTAGACACCATTGTCTTTGCTGCTGTCTTCTTTGTCACGATCTTCATTGGACGGGACTGCTGAGGAGCTGGTGGTTTATAGGGCTTGAATGTCAAAGCCCTATGGAGGAGAGAGTCCTGGTGGTACTTTCTCCATCTCTCAACAGCGTGTTCCACGTCCTTCTGCTCAAACAGAGGTGTCCCCTCTAAAGAAGAGTTCCTGAGCCTGGCGATCTCGGCATTTGGGACCTGTTGGTGGAATCTCTCAGGCACCGCATCTCAACATTTTAGGATGGTGTCTGCCCTTAAGTTTGAGACTTGATGGGCAATAAACTCGGTGGTGCATGTGCCTGGTGCATTCCTTGGAGAAATCCTTGGTTTGAACCAGGATTCACAGGGTACCCAACCACAGATAAAGTCATGAAGTAGCCTGCATGGCATACTTCGTGACCTCATGGTTGAGGAAATGTGCTGCCAAGAATGAGACCTGACAGATGGGGAGCCTCTCTAGAGAGTCCCTTGGCGAGCTCTTCCAGAGAGTGATGGAGAGGAAGAACTGGACGTGGCTTGTCCAAGATCATGAAATACCTCCTCTGCTGGAGGCGAGGAGGTAGGAGAAGCTTGGCGATAGAGCCAGAACGTTGGGAGAAGGAGAGCTCGGAGGGCTGTTGGGCGATCTTAGCCCGGGCACTCTTTAGCCCCTGAGACCAGGGCAGGGCTGAAGTGGTCTTAGAGGGCCTCTGAGTGCTGAAGACACAATCTAAGACTGTCTTTGCCCTCTCATGGGGCTATATCCGGGTCTGGATTCCCGTTGAGTACCCTAATAAGAGTCAAAACCTGCCAGAATGCATGTTCTGACTCTTTCGCCTCCCTCTCCTAAGTGGAACTAGCAGTGAAGTCTCCTTCTTCCACCCCACAGAGCTCCTCTCGGGGTGGGTCGCGGGCATCCCTAGAGTGACTAGTGGCTCCTATAGGCCTGGAGGTCCTTGAAGAGGACTTTGGAAGACTCTTGGAGTCCTCCGATTTCTTCCGAGGAAGGAGGTAGGACTCAAGAGCATCGAAGGCCGGATGGGATCGTCCCTCATGACTTCCGTCGGTGGTAGAGAACTCTCAGTGAGAGGGGAAACTTCCTCCGAAGGTGGGAGGGAGGAAGTTTGGGCCTCGCATGACTCCCCCAGCAGAGGTGAGTTAAGAGAGTGTCCCGCGGGAGAGACAGGAAGGACGGGCCTTGAAGGCCTAACAGGGGTTAGCTTCACCCTAGGGGATGCAATCGCATCTGACACACTTTTCTTCTTCAGGGGTGAAGAAGCCAAAGGTCTGCTGGTGCCGTTTGAAGGGAGGTCAGCAACAAGCGTGATGACATTGCAGGCCCGAAGGCTTGCACTACTGCTCTGACCATGGCACCAAACCAGGGCTGTTTGCTGACAAACGCAGTCGGACAGATCCCCTAAAAGGAAAGGGACCTATGTTCCCTGTGAGGAGTCTCAACCAATGTTGGTAGTGGGTCTGCCTTTGTAGGATGAATCTTCGGGATCCTGAACCCTTCTGTGGAGCCATTCGCCTTCCCCAGTGGTCGCTCTGTAATGCGTTTCCGGGGAGGGGAGTGAGGCGATGGTGACCTGTCACAGTATTTATTGTGCCATCCCTTGCATTTTTAAGCCTTTAGAACCTGTTCCGATGGTTTGTTCAATTGCGCAGGAGCGCACAGGAGCGCTGGTGAGCACTGGCGAGCCGGAAAGCACTTGCACGCACGAGTGATGGCACGCAGTACGATGCTACGCAGGAGAGCGCTGGAGAGCCAGAGAGTGTTGAAGCACGGGAGAGGCCTGGCGCACAGGTGAGCACTGGCACGTAGGAGAGTGCTGGCACACAGGAGACTGCTGGTGCACAGAACAGCGCTTGCGAGTTGAAGAGCGAGGGCGCTGGAGAACAGCGCTGCGCATGAGGGAGCCAACGCGTAGGAGGCCGCAGCTGCGCATGGGAGCGCTGACGAGTTGGCGAGTGCTATAGCGCTGGCAAGCGAGGGTGTGCTGGTGAGCTGGTAAGCGAAGGTGCGCTGGTGAGCTGGTAAGTGAAGGCGTGCTGGCAAGCTGGCAAATGCCGGCAAACAGTAGATCGCTGGGGCATTGGAATGCTCTGGCAAGTAGGCGAGTGCTGAGGCACCGAAGGGCGCTGAAGCGCTGGAGAGGGCTGACGCACTGGCGGGCGATGACGCTATGGAAAGGGTCGACATGCTGAAGGGAGCTGATGAGATGTTGGTGAGAGCTGGTGCACTGGAGAGTGCTGGCAAGCGTTGGGGCGCAGCTAAATGTTTAGAAGGTGAAGCACGAACAGACAGATGATGAATCGGTGACAGGAACGGTGACGGCAGGTCAGCAGGTTGGCGTGAAGGTTGAACTGGAACAGGGATGTGCCCTTTAGAGGGCGAACGTCCCCCGCCGGGGATCGCGAACGTCCCCCGCCGGGGATCGCGAACGTCCCCCGCCGGGGATCGCGAACGTCCCCCGCCGGGGATCGCGAACGTCCCCCGCCGGGGATCGCGAACGTCCCCCGCCGGGGATCGTGAACGATTCACGAAAGAGTCCAGGACCGAAGTCTGAGGACTAGCTGCAGCGTCATCAGGAGAAGGTCCAAGAGCAGGATAAGGTCAAGGGCCAGAAGACGACTGAAGCGGAGGCTCCTCTTCAGGAGACGGCTGCAAGGATGAGGCTGAAGAGCCGAAAAGGCGCATTCTCACCGATGGTGAAGGGCCACCTTTAAGGTGAAGCGGAGGGCAAGCTCTGCATCGAAGACGCCCTCTGGGGGCTGGTGAATCAGCAAACTCTTTAGAAGCAGCAGTCCTCCGCAGAGGAGTCTTTATGAGCGAACTCCCCCGAGGAGAAGAAACACTCGCATGAGAGATGGAAGAAAGACTAAATTCGCCCCTCGAAGGATGAGCTTGAACGGGGGAACAGAGTTGGCAGTAACAGTTGGAGAGTCTGAAGGTGCAAGGGCATCAGCAGTGGCCACAGAAGACGCCTCAGACACTACCACGGCGACACACAACAGAGGATCCACCTCCGAAGTCGACGATGACTGCTCACTAGCATTACGACTGATAAGACGCAGTAAGGAGTCCTTGAAGGGCAGACCCAGAAGCCATAAGGACGACTACACATGTACAAAAAGAGACAGAGACAAAACCTCACCCGGGGGGATAGGAGGGGCCGCTTCGCTAGGGGTAGCAACACCATCTCTTGAGGACCAGGGTTGGCCATAAATTAAAGGGTCTATGCTACTACTCGACAGTCTCCCAGAAGAGACTGAATGAGCAGGAGCTTCGGAGGAAGGTTGAGAAGCAGAAGAAGGTCTTGGGTTTTTCCCCTTTCGAAGAAACCTTCGAAGGAGAAATATCCTGCTCTGACTTCTTCTGATGTCACCCAAATCTTTCCCACTGGGAGGTAGACCACTCCCGAGACTCAATACACCTGTTACCAGTATCACACCATTGACCTCTGCAGGCGGGACAAAGGGTGTGGCGATCGGTGTCCAAGGCCGACATGAAGGTTCCGCAGGGTCGACCTTCGAGTCCCGGGCAAGTATGCATGGTCGCAAAAGTCAACACACACACTAGTGAAAGAAAAAGTACAAACAAAAGCATTAAATGACAGCCCAAATAGGCGAAGGATGAAGAACGTCAACGACCTTACACCATCCAAGCCAAAAGCAAAGTGAGCTAAATCACCGGTATGTGAGCGGGAGCGGTAGCAAGCTAACCCACCCCTAACCCCACTAACTAGCGGAATGGGTAGTTAACACTCGCTAGATCTTAATGGCTCGTCCTTTCAGCGACCCCTAATAAATAGCATACGTTTGTATTCCAGTTATGGAACAAATAACTTTCAGTACAGATGATGTTATTACAAATATTTTACATGTTGCATCCTTAGAAATTCAAAATAAATCAAATCAAGGTGATTTCAAGTCATGTTTTTCATAAACCATTGTTTTGTTTATGTTTCATCGCCAATCATACCACACAAATTAATGCATTGCAAGCATATGAATAGTTTTTAGTAAAAATGCTATTACACTACAAATATTTCCCTTACTGTACCCTCATAAATTCCAGCACATGTCACATTACTAGAAAACTTTTTTTTTGTATTTAGTAAAAAACAACAAACTACTGCTAATGACAGAATGATAATTTATGATAATTTTATGATCGTATGATTATTCTAAACTATTAAAAACAATAATTGTACATTCCATTGCCACTATATTTTTCCTAACTTCAGTTCTATGTCAGTTGAATATTATGCTACCCTAAATGTTATTACTACCATTATTAAGACTACCATATAAATAATTGAAAGGTTAAAGAAAGATAAAGATAAAGGTTATTGAGAATATAACCATAACTCGATATTTATATTTTCTCAGCTGAACTTACATAGAACAAAATTTATTTCATTGATGAAATTGAATTTTTCCGCTAGTAGTCTATTTACAACGAACTTATGCCAATAATATGTAAGGTAAATACGGTTTGGTTACCTTTATTAACAGCTATCATACTGAGGCCTAAGCTTGCCAACTAATAAACATCATTTGGAATTCAAGATGTGATTTTCAGATCGGTCGCATAGATGACCCCCCATTTTCAAAGGACGAATTTTAGGATTTAATGGTAGTCTTATACAAGGAAATATATGGTACCCATTGATTTTTTCATTTCTTAATGTCATATGTAATCTATTTACTAAAAAAGAACAAATAGATCAAATGAATGATGAAACTCCTTTAGCTCATAAAATCATGTGACAAATTTAGAGATAATTTGTATTTTTCCCTATCTAATACAAATCTGGCGTTATTTATATGGATTATCTTTCTGTGTAGCTGGAAGGTAGCCATCAGACTAAAAAGTGCAAGGTAGCAACCCTGTCTAACCACTGTAGTAGGTAGGCAGGGGGTGGCTGGGAGGTACCCAGTCACATATATATATTCAAACCTCGGTGAACTATGTCACTTTTTGATTGCAGGCAGCATTTATTGGGGGACAGGTGATGGCAGGACAATTTGTACAGTAAATAATTCCAGGTTTGTACTAGTTAGGGAAAAATACAAATTATCTTCAAATTTGTCATTTGTCCCCAGACTAACAAACCTTACATTTATGTTAATTTATGTGGATGACTGACTCTTAGGAGGGTGGAAGTCCGACTTCTGGCTAATCGTTGACCCAGGTTTACCTAGTACAGTATTTGAATGTAATTAAGGGAAACCTTGCCACCTCGCACATCAATACCAAATGAGAATGACAGCAGCCTGAGCAACTCAAATAGATGTGAGAGATCCCATATGAATGTCTGGGTAAGAGAATTTTGAGTTTTAAATAAATTCCAAGTAAGACGTTTCCTAATGCTTACCTCGCGGGAAGCAATGAGGACGTGTAAAAGTACATTAATTTATGACTATACTAGGCTAAACAAGGGAAAACGTTATTACCTGCAGAAGTTGAAGCCAGCTTGCAGAAGGACCCATGGCGCTGTACTCCAAAATAGGGGAAGATGAAGAAAGGAAAAGGCCAGGGTAACAAATGCCCTCAACCATCTGCTACTTGTCCAACAAGGAGCCTAAGGTATTCTTAAACTACTTGTTGAGCAGCCACCACAGGACCGATAGTAAATATATCGAGTCTCCTGTGGGTCACGTCTTGTAAATAGTGAGCGGTGAAGGTCGTTTGATGCTCCACACCCCCGCTTATAATACCTGCAACACGGAAAAGTTGTGTTTGAATGCCAGGGAGGTACTGATGCCCCTGACATCATGAGATCTTGGTCTTCGAGCTAGAGGAGGTTAGAGATTCAAAGCACCATCCATAACTTGGCAAATCCTTGCTGACATAGTGTTTTTAGTAATCCTCCTTTTAATCCTTCCTGAGATAAAAAAAAAAAAAAATAAGGATGTTGATTGGGGCCATGTTGCTGCATTACATTTAAGATATCTCAAACTCCTCACTGGACATAGTAACGATCTGGGGCATTGGTTACAGAACGTAGACTTAATCTGAAAGGGCCCAAACCTAGGTTCCAGTACCCCTGGATTTTGAGTCTTTGCAATGAACTCAAGGATGAAGCCGAGTGTCACCTAACCCCCATCCCCATGAATGGGCAATGTTATATGAGAGACCACGACGTTCGCTAACTCTCTTTACTGTGGCTAAAGCGAGTAGGAACGCCTTCTTCAAAGTGAGATTACGATCTGTTGCATGGCATAATGGTTCGTAGGGAGGTCCTTTTAAACACCTCAAAACGTGAACCACGTTATACGGAGGTGGTCTTATCTCCGACTAGGGGCAAGTGATCTCATAACTCCGTACAAGAATAGAAAGCTCCAACGAAGAGGAAATATCTACTCCATTCAGTTTAAAGGAAAGGCTTAAGGCTGAGCAATAGCCTTTCACTGCAAAGACCAAAAGAAGCTTTTCCTCCAGAAGGTATACAAGAAACTCCACCATTGCTGGAATAGTGGCATTGAATGGAAAGATACTGTATTCTACAGAAGGTTGTCCACTTTACCTGATATATGGAAGCAGAGGACTTACGCAAGTAGCTGGACATCCTCTTTGCAACATGTTGCAAAAATCCTCTCAGAGCGGAGATGCTGGATAGTCTCCAGGCGTGAAGCCGAAGAAATGGGACAGTCTTGTGAAAGATGTAATCGTGTGATTGTTTGAGTAGATCTGGTCATGGAGGTAGCTCTCTCGGGATATTATTATTATCATTATTACTTGGTAAGCTACAACACTAGTTGGAAAAGCAGGATACTATAACCCTGAGGGCTTAAACAGGGAAAATAGCCCAGTGAGGAAAGGAAATAAGAAAAACTACAAGAAGTTTAAGAACAATAATAGCACTAAAATAAAACTTTCATATATAAACTATAAAAACTTCAAAATAACAAGAGGAAGAGAGACAAGATAGAATAATGTGCCCGAGTGTACCCTCAAGAAGTTCCAGAAGGTCAAGGAACCATTCTGCATGATGCCATAGCATAGCTACGAGGGTCATCATTGGATTGTTGGATGCTCTGGTTTTGTTGAGCAGTCTTCTCATCAGAAAAAACCGGGGAAATGCATACACGTCGATGTTGTCCCACCGTTGTTGGAATGCATCCTGCTATAGACCCTGAGGGTCTAGGACTGGTGAACAGTATAGTGGGAGCCTGAGGGTCTGGGACTGGTGAATAGTACAGTGGGAGGCTGAAGTTCAGGGACGTTGCAAACAGGTCCAATGTCAGGGAACCCCACAGTCAGGACTTTGTTGGCTATCAGATGATTTAAAGACCATTCGGAGCCCACCATCCGAGTTGCTCTGCTCAAATTGTCTGTGAGCACATTTCTCTCACCTGGAAAAAGGGAGCTGAGGACACCAATGTTCTTCTGAACATCTTAGAATCTCTACTGCAAGATGGCATAAGGGCTCCAAAAAGGTACCGCCTTGTTTGTTTATGTAAGCCACCACTGTGTTGTCGTTCATCAACACCACAGAGTGACCAACTAGCAACTGGTGGAACTGAAGGAGAGCAAGAAAGGCTGCTCTCATTTCCAAGAGGTTTATGTGCTGGTACCTCTCAGACTCTGACCATAGACCTGAGACCATGTGTTGCAGTAAGTGGGAGCCCCATTCTTTCTTTTGTTGCGTCTCTATAGAGCAACAAATCCGGAGAAGGGATGAGAAGATCTTGCCCTTTGCATAGGTTTTCCCGGATGAGATCTTGCCCTTTGCATAGGTTTTCCTCTGTCACCCACCATAGCAGGTCCATCACTTGGTCCTGAGTAATGGGAACTAGAGTGTCCGGGGAGTCTGAGTGTTGGTTCCTCATGGACTTCAGCTACAATCACAGGGATCTGATCGTGAGTTGGCCGTTTAGAACTAGATGGAGCAGGAAGGTTACTTGATCTAAGAGACACAATCACTGTCGGGCTGGTAGATCTTTCCATCTGAGGAAGGGTCTTACCCCTTCTATCAGCCTGTGTACTGTGTCGTCTGATGGAAAGACTTTCAGTTTGCTGGTGTCTATAATCATACCGAGATATACCAGTCTCTGAGATGGAAGCAGTCATGACTTCTTGAGATTTATCATGACACCCAGACTCTGACAAAACTCTAGAAGTATGTCCCAGTGATGGAGAAGGGGTCATCTTTGAGTCTACTAGAATCAGCTAATCATCGAGATATCTGAGAAGACAAATGCCATTCTTTCGTTCTTGTGAACCCAAGATGACACTAGGGCGAACACCTTGGTGAAGACCTGAAGTGCTGTCGTGAGAATGAAGCAAAGAACCTTGAACTGGTATCTTTTATTTTCATGTATGAATCTGAGATACTTCCAAGAAGACGGAAAGATTTGGATCTGGAAGTATACATCCTTGAGATCCAATCTGCACATGAAGTACCTTGGTCTTACAGCCTGAATGACTGTCTGCCGTTTCCATTTCTGAACAGAGTCTGTTGGACAAACTTGTTCAGGGGTGAGAGATCTATAACTGATCTCTGGCCTCTAGACACCCTTTTCACAAGAAAGAGTCGCCTGTAGAAGCCTGGAGACCAGTCCAAGACCTCTTGGCGAGCGCCCTTCTGCAGCATGGTCTGGACTTCGGCCCACAGGCCCAGCTCCTTTATAGATCCCTTCGTAGAGAAGCTTAACGGAATTGGATCCCGAGTCAGAGAAGGGAGAGATTGAATGACGAGACGCGATACCCTACGTTGATCTCCTCAATCGTCCAGGGATTTGACCCCTCTGCCATAGGCATTGCAGCATCCTTCCACTGGTGGTTGGAGATGAGGATTACCATTCCTAGCGGGATTGGACACCTCTGCCACTCCTTTCTTTCCTCTAATGACTTGCTCCCTTTCTGCTCTTTGGATTGAAAGAGACACTTAAACACCTTCGAAGGTCCAGAGGACATAGAAGTCCAGGGATTAGAGGTCTGAGACTGAGTCCTGAAAAGCTGTGAAGGTCTTCCGCAGGACCGGGAAGTCATGGCCCTGTGGGGAGATAATCTTTGGAGGATTTTCTCCACTCGTCAGCTGCCCCCGCTATCTCTTCCGGAACAAAGAGTGAGGTACCCTCGAGAGTGGAATTCATCAGGCACGTTACTTCAACTTTCGGCACCTGCCTATGGAACCTCCCGATGATGGTATCCTGTCGCTTGAGGATGGTGTTCGCCCGCAGGTTGATGGCGTGGTGCGACAGAAACTCGAGTGTACGGGACCCGAAAAGAGGATGGATTCTAAAGACTTCCTTGTGGACTCCTTAGAAAAATCGGAACGCACAGTGTGGCCTAAAGACCTGAACCATAAATCAACCCATGAAGCAGCCTGCATGTCGTACTTCACGCCTCATTCTGTGTTCATGAGCTCAGTTGCCGAAGCGAAGCTCTCAGGGAAGAGAGTTTGAGTTGGGAGAGCTTTAGTGAGAGATTCAACTGAGGGGTCGAGGTCGAGTGTGGTTCACTCCTGATCTCATAGTACTTTCTTTGAAAAATGAAAGGAAGTAGGAGAGACCTAGAAGAGGAACCTGCTCTCAAGGAACTAGAGGTTCCTGCTATCTGGGAGATAGCTTTTCTTCTGGCTGCTGTAAATCCCTTCGATCACAGCAGAGCTGCGCTGGTCTTAGGGGGTCTTTGGGTTCCAAAGAAGTCATCCAAAACCATCTCTTTACCTTCCTGGGAGGTAGTACCAGGATCTGACAGCTTTTCATGGCCCTCACACAAGCTAAGACCTGCCAGAAGGCATGCTACGACTTTCTACGCTCTTGTTCGAAATGGAAGTTTGAACTCGCTGCCCCTGGGAGATATTCCTCATCTGTGTCCAGAGCATCGTCTACCTCCAAGCTCTCATCCATAGTAGCCTGGGGTAGGTCCAAGTCATCAATGTGATCATGAGAGGAACCTGCCTTAGGAGACCTATCCATATCTATCCTATGAGCATCCCTTGCCGTAAATGTTCTTAGGTACTGTTTTAGAGTCCTTCGACTCTTTCCAAGGAGGAGAGTGCTCCTCCAGGATGGAAGGCTTTGGAGGAGCTTGCGATGCCTTTGAAGCACTATTCACAGGAAATAAGGGTTCTTCCTCTGCAGGAGGTTTAGAAACTGGACATTAATCAGGGGGAACTACTTCCATCTGCTGAGGTTGGAAGGGATGAATAAAGATTTCTCTGGACGAGCCAAGATCCCTATTCGTATGAAGCTGGATGAGATCAGCATGAGGTGGAGTGTTGTGTCTCACCTTCCTCTTCTGCCTCCTAGTCATAATTTCCTTAGCCTTGACCGGGGTTAAGGGAAGGCGTTCCAGAGATTGTTCTGCAGTGGAAGGCACCTCACTCTCGGCACTGGATCTTGATGGAGATCTCTGTCTTACTACCTAAAGTAGACTTCCTTCTGGGGTCAAGATCCTGAAGAGACAAACCTGACTCTGAACTCTCTGGAGGAATTCCAAGGGGCAGCCCTGACTTGAGCAAGTTGGGGCTGAAGCGGTAGAGGAGCAACACCCTAGGACTTCTGTAGGGTTGAAACCAATGTATCAAACCAGGAGGGAAACTCGAGTTCTCTCAGAATGTCCGGGGTTTCCTTAGGGAGTAAAGCTGGAGGGGAACGTCTTTTGAAGGCAATGCGAGAGGATGCCTGAGAAGACGTAGAAGACAATCTCTGGACAAATAGGTCTATCGGGACTTATAGGAACCTTAGTAAATTTGTTAGGAGGTTTTTTAAACCCTTCAGGGAAGGGAATTAGCTTACCGCTAGAGGTGGATTCAGCCGAAGGCTTTCCCAATGTCTAAGAATGTAACAATCCCCTATTACTATTATTTCTTATGAAAAAATTATGTTCCGTTAACAAGACCTCTCTAGGAGCATAACCCTCGTGTTAACAGGGAGTTAACTGTACTTTGCCCTCAAGAACAGTAGTGCTCAGGCCTTGATCATGAATGGTCTATTCGTGAACGTGAATGTTCTGATTGTGATTGTGAACGGTGTGAACATCTAGGGGTCTAGATCAAGAAAGTGAGCGCCGGCCTCATGATCGCGAACGTCGCCCTCCTGATCGTGATCGTCGACCACATGATCGGGAAAGTTACCCTCGTGAACGTGAGCGCTGCTCTTGTGATCGAGAACTTCACCCTCGTCAACATGAGCGCTGCCCTCGTGATTGTGAGCGTTGCCCGCGTGATCGTCGCCCTCGTAAACGTGAACGCTGCCCTCGTGATCGTCAGCGTTTCCCTAGTGAACATAAGCGTCACCCTCGTGAACATATGCACCACCCTCGTGAACATAACCGCCACCCTCGTGATCTAGAAAGTAAGCGTCCAGATCTAGACCTAGTGTGTCTAGTTTGTGATCGTGAAGTTCGTGATCGTGAGCTTTTAGCTCATGAATCAGAACGGATCCGAGATTATAATAACCTGCAGTCTCATGAGCGTGAAGCTCTGGAGTTTGAACACCTTCGCGAGGAAGAGCGCCGAGATCATGATGACATTTAATCGCCAAGATGATCTTCGGAATGTCGGGAACGACGTCCTGATGAAGAATGTCCCGAAGGACAAGAAGATGGCGGGTCTCACCCTTGCGAACGGCTGACAGATGGAACGCTGGCCATTTGAAGATCATCATTGCCTGCAGCCAAAGGGAGGTTAGCTTGTGAGCTGGAACCATTCGTGTGGGGAGAGGTAGAAGGCTGAGGGTTAGGAGACGACAAAGTCCCAAGATGGCGAGCAGGTGTGTCGTCAGCAGAAGGCCGTTGTAAGGGCGAACGTGAACAATTGCCTCGCCAAAGCACAGAAGGGCCAGGAGAGGGTGAAAGGTGGCCCTTGCACACATCCAGAGCAAAAGATGTTGAAGGCTGAGGAGAAAGATCCCTCCTAGCACCATGCTAAAGGAGCAGCAGCAACGCTTCCTTCGAAGGGGGAGCCGAAACCCCAAAAAGACAGCCCTGTCTGTAACACATCTGCAAGTGAGAATGGTTCCCCAGCGGGTAGAATTGAAGGTGGTCCATTAGGGGAAGCAACAACACCTACTCGATCAGCCCCCAGAAGAAAGGAAGCGAGGAGGAGCTTCAGGAAGAGATTTTGGCATGTGTGAAGAAGAGGCTCACGGACTCCTCGCCCCGGAGGGAGAAAGATCGCGCTTAGCCTTCTTCTTCCTGTCGCGCCCAAATTTCTCCCACAGAGAAGCAGGCCATTCCGTACCATGCAAGTCGAACATAAGGAATGAGGGTCGGTATCAACCGACAACATGAAGCTACTGCAAGTGGCTCCCTCGCAACCAGGACACATTTGCATTGGAGCGTTGAGGAAGAAGCACAGTCACACCAGTAAAAGAAAAAGCAAACCACATAAGCAAAGTCAATGACAGTCAGTCTTGAGGAGGGGAGAGGAGAGGTCTGCTCTTTACAAGCCAAAAGAAAAAAAGTGACGTAGTTCACCGATGTGGGAGTATATATAGGTGGCTAGGTAGCCCCAGCCACCCCCTGCCTACCCACTACAGTGGTTAGGCATGGTTGTCACCTCGCACTTTTTAGTCAAATGACTACCTTTCAGCAACGTCAAAGATAATCCATATAAATAATTCAAGGTTTGTGACTCTGGGAACAACTACAGAATTGGAATCCAAATTTTTCTCATTTAAAACAGAAGTTGAGTAAAAAGTTTCTTCAATTCATAAAACACAAAAGAAGTTTCATCAGCATAATGATCCCCAAAACAATTAATTCAAAAACTTACCGCCTGCAATCCTGAAGCTCCTGGCATGCCTTGAGGCAAGTGGCTTTCCAGCAGATGAGGCTGGGTTGCTGCAGGAAACTCCCACGCTACACAAGGATTAGAGTAATCTATAGTTTGATTATCGTACTCAATATTAGAATCAGTCTCACAGTACGGTATATTTGCCCCACTTTCCTCATTTCCATCAAACCAGCTCTCATCTTCATCCTTTACTTTAATTTCTTCCACTTTAACCTGGAAAATATGAAAAAGAACCTAATGAGGGTATGAAGAATTACTTGAAAACATTTAGCAAAGACAAAAATAGTAAGACACACTTTGATTTGGATACTTATAAATCATAGCAAAGCAAAGTAAAGTACCACAAACATCACATGTTTTTTATATTTCGTATTTTCTTACCTAGCTGAATGAGAATCTAGTCAACATAACTGTGCTAAGGTACTGAGTGAAGGACAAACCGTGGTTCAATGATGATTGTAAACGTGCTTAATTGGAGAAGCAGGAGGCCTATCATCTTTGGAAGGGTAACAGATCAGATTTGACCTGAAATAACTTGTGACAGGCCGAGAGAGGCTGTGACTCAAAAGGCAAGATGAAAGCAACTGAGTAACTTTATTACAGAACATCGGTTTATATATACATCAAGTGTGAGCAAGAAGGTCATAAAATATAACAAGCTATTTCATGTCAAACCAGCAACCGGTTCTGTTAAGTTAACAGTAAGAAAAACAGACAGGTTGATACAGGTCGCTGTCAGTGCGAGGGAAGAGCGAAGATATAAAGGATAATATATACAAAAAAGAGAAATATTGTTACGATGTACGATTGTGACACACAGTTGGTACATGGCTCTCCCCCCCCCCATAAAAATGACATACTGTACATGTTAAATAGGGCACCCTGATCTAGAGAGGCAAACTGTAGGTGGGTCATCTGGCAGGAGATAAGCAGGTTTTAGACGATCAATGGAGACCTACTCTTCTTTGCAACGAATGTTTAGTAGGAATGCTTTCGGACTGCGTCGGATCACAAGGAAAGATGAAAGCAACTGAGTAACTTTATTACAGAACATCAGTTTATATATATATATCAAGTCTGGGCAAGAAGGTCATAAAATATAACAGGCTATTTCATGTCCAACTGGCAACCGGTTCTGTTAACAGTTAACGGTAAGAAAAACAGACAGGTTGATACAGGTCGCTGTCAGTGCGAGGGAAGAGCGAAGATACAAAGGATATATACAAAAAAGAGAAATGTCTTTACTATGTACGATCGTGTGACACACGGTTGGTACAAACTATACTCAGCTTTTGCTCAGACAGTTTATGCTTCAACTGAAAAGGAATACAATCTAACCATAAAAGAAACATGAATGGGGGTCTACCCTTAAATCTGCACTCTTTGGTGTAGATGCAACAGTTCCTCCTTTTCTTAGACCAAATGGCTTAGTTACTCAATATTCAAAGGAAAAGGCAACCCTTTTGGCTGATGTGTTTGACAGTAAATAGAGTAATGAAAAAAATTGAACTTCCTCATTCCTGTTTTTCTTACAATCTCCCATGTTGTACAGAAATCCCTTGATTGTAGCCAGGAAGTTCGTATGATGGGCCTTGATTTTAGTGCTGCCTTTAACCGTGTTAATCATGAGGCCCTTGTTTTCAAACTAAAACAGTTGGGAGTGGGCAGGTCGTTTCCTAGCATTATTATTGAATTGTTAGGTTATAGATCTCAAAGAGTTGTTGTTAATGGGCACCATAGTGAGTATGGGAATGTGATATCTGATGTTCCACAGGGAAGTGTTCTTGGCCCATTACTTTTC
Organism: Palaemon carinicauda; assembly: GCF_036898095.1. Taxonomy (NCBI): domain Eukaryota; kingdom Metazoa; phylum Arthropoda; class Malacostraca; order Decapoda; family Palaemonidae; genus Palaemon; species Palaemon carinicauda. The sequence continues at coordinate 138,237,400 of NC_090732.1, read as the reverse complement.
ATACAATGTACCCATGACATCTGGTTTGGCCTAGAAAACAAGCTTGTTGCATATGCGGATGATGCTACTCTCTGCATTAATTCCATCCCCTGAATGTAGATCTGGGGTTGCTGAATCGCTTAATAGAGATCTAGATAAATTAAAGCATGGTGCAAATTATGGGGTATGGAGTTGAATCCTAACAAAACTCAAAGAATTATTGTAAGTCAAAAGACAATGGCTCCTCAACATCCGGACCTCAACATTGATAATGTTTCACTAACTTTGTACGATTCTTTTTTTGGGCTTGAGCCATGTCGTCCTGATGGAGGTTCCCTTTGGCCGCTTCCTACTGTATAATATTTCAGCGATTGATATTACAAGAGAACTACTGTCAGGTATCACGGGGTTCTAAACCCCGGAACAACTATCCATAGATGTTGTATATAATCAGGGACGTATCCCAAGATAACCATAGATATCTGCACCCCAAATAGACTTTACCGAGTCTAATCCTCTAAGGGGAAGGATAAGTGAGGAGCCGTTACATATCCTATCACCTTTCGGTCCTTCTATACGACCCTGCCGCTTTTTCCTTTGTTCACAGCTCGACACTAGTGTTTTACATTTTTGTGTGCACTCTTTTCACCTCATTTTGAAGATTTCTTCATATGATGGCTTCCTCTCCTTCATCAAAGTTAAGTACTTACCTCTCTTTGCATTTTGTCTTAGCTGTAAATGTTTTGGATAAATTTTAGCCTTTGTGATAGAGTAAACCTGAGCGCTTGGGCGTCAGGTTTCGTACCTGATTGCCCTTTTTTCGTGTTTTCTTGTTTATTACGTAAGTTTCACGTTAGCTAGTAGTTCTTTCGCATAGCGATGCTTTGGGCTCTATTTTAATTTAGCAGTTACATGGCATTTTTATTATTTACGTTTTTTTAATTCATGTCAGTTTCAGCTAGCCTAAGCCTAGAGACGGTAAGCATTTAGTTGAAGACGAACTCGCCGATGTCGTTTTGGTCTTTAGTTCCGGTTTCGTTGACAGTGATCTTTCCCCTCGAGGGGTTTTTTTACTCAGTTATACTAGTATCTGAACTTTTTGTTAGACTTGTTGGCGTTTCTCTGTATTCTGACCGTTTAGGCTCTTGGCCATCGTGCTACAAGCATCCAAGGTCTTTCAGGGCTAGGAATGCACAGTTTCTGGAGCTCCCCTTTGCAAAGGGTGAGCTCATTTATCTATTTTCAGCCGATTCGCTGGCTGTTATACTACCGTTTCTTTTAGCCTCTGGGATTTTTCTTTTGACTTGTCACATTCAGGCCTAGCCTATCCTTCCACGGTGTTTCGTTGGTCCAATATGCTAAATTCATTCATATTTTCTCATACTGGCTTATGGCAGTTCTATCGTGTTCCCCTTTGCGAAGGGTGAGCTTTTTATTGTCGGTGCGCCGACTACTGTGTTCTGCCGTCTCCTAGCCTCTGAGAATTTTAGATCGATTAGCATTTCTTAACCTTATGTCACTACCCCTTTCTGTGGTGAGTCTTCTGGTTACTGATATCGAACTTAATTCTATATATGATGCCGTGTTTTTGCAATTGTTGTTGTGAGGCCTAGTCCCTTTGGGGTTCTGGCCCTATAGATCCATCCGCATATCCCTTTTTAAAAGACTGACGGCATTGCCGGTACTTATGGCTTTGTCATCTCCGACAGCATTCCTTTTCTTGGGCATACGATAGTGATACGTCACTATCTAAGGAAGTGTGGCCTATAGCGCCACAACCTTTTTTTACGGCATGATGTTTTTGTGGAAACTATTGTCGTTTAACTTTGCTGCCATACTTACCGACACTGCCGTTATTGACGGCAGGTCCAACCCCATTTAGGGGAATGTTCTTATGCCTCTGCTTTAGGGAGAGCCCTGGGAGACGGCAATGCCGTTACCCAAGTGTGCCGTTACTAACGGCAATATTCGTACCATGATGGCATATGTTTTTCTTTCTTGGAGACTGCCTTCTACAAGGGGTGTGCTCTATTATCTGTTGAGTACAATTACAGATCGACATAAAGACCTTACTTCTACTACTTGCGAGGTATCTTTATGTTAGTCAGCCATGGTTAATTGATTCTAACAATTTATCCAGTTCCCTTTAAGGGCATAAATTGGATTTTTCATTCGTATTCTTACAGGCTGGATCCTTTTATAGAGATCCTTCTTGTGAGATTATGGGTTGAAAGTTTAGCCTTTTGTTGCTAAGGCCAGTTGCTCTAATATCGATGCGTCAATATGATATTCTTTTGGGTGGCGTCTTTGTTGCCTACTTACTAGCCCTTTCTCTGCGGAGGTAGAGAAGCTAATGTTTTTGTTGAGCATCCTTGTTTCCCTGCTTAACCGAACATAATTTTTGTGGTTAAGGGTGACATTTTTACTATCGGCTAATTTTTCCTATTCAATGCCATTAACAGGGGTCTGGATATTGTGTTCTTTTCCTCTTACTATTTTATCAATTGCAATCACATGCAACTTGGGGTTTACTTTTCCCCATTTTGTTGATATCATAGAATGCTATTAATCCATTCTTTTCAGCTTGGTAATTCAAAGAGATCATTCTACTGATAAAGTATGTATTTTCTCCTTTCTTCCTACAGGCGGGGTCTTCGAAGGAGATACACTGCTGGGTGCAGATTTGTGCCAGGACCGTGAGGTATCCCTGTGGTCATGATACCTGCAGGACTCGTGCTAAATGCCGGAGAATGAAGGGTCCAGTCTTCTACTGGGACCCTCAGGATTGCAGTGTGTGCAAGGACTTGCATCACTCTGGATGGATATCGAAAGATATCTCTGATGACGACCGGATGTTCTTCCAGTGATCTTTTCATACTTGGGTCACGGGATTTAAGAAAAATGCTGACCCGAAGGTTCCTTACCTTCCATCTACAGAGTGGAAGGATATACTTTTCCCTAAGGAGGCTCCGGACTCGGTATTGGGTTACTGTATTCCCACCCTAGGCCCATACCGACTGTCCAGTTACACGTGGATGAGGCTTTAAGTGCCATGAGCCTCAATCTAGACAATATGTCTACAGTTTCTTCTTTATCTCCAGGCAGAGAATCTGCTCTCCTGTCAACCGTATAATCAGATAACAAACCTCTCCCTCAGGTGGATGATTCTTATCTACCTGAGTTCCACAATAATAGTGTGACCTCTGTGAGAGACTGTTTTTTCTGTTGTTTCAACTGCCATCACCACAGCGGCTTCTATGTCCACAGTTACAACTACATCATCTGTGTTGGGTACAACTCCTGTTTCTGTTCCTCCTCCTTCTCCTGTTGAGCTGGTGGAACCAAAACCACCTAAATTTTCAAGTACTTTGGAACACACGTCCCTTTTGGCGAACATGAAAGCTTTCATGGAATGGACCCAACAATATCAGAGAATAATGTTCAAAGTCTTGCGTGAGGAGATTCAGGCTTTGAAATTTCAAGAGGACCGGAGTAAGGCTGAAGTCTTACCTTCTCAGCTCCCTTTTTGTATGCAACAAAACCCTTGGAGGTATGCAGGTCATGCGATACTTTCAGAGGGTATCCTCCACATTGGACAGGGGTTAGGCTCCAGGCCCATAGCTGATCTGGAATTTTATCCAGATATCGAGGTCTACCCCTCTTACTACGTCAGGTTGGCTGAAGGTGTCCCTTTGAGACACAACGCTATCCCCAAGGAAACGATACTTCTAGAACACATTAAAGCCCAGCACCTGACCGTGAAGGAAATGAAGACAGCAGGGTGTCTAAACACGCAACTAGGTGCCTTAGGTAAAAGGTTAGCCACATTTGTAGCTCCAGACACAATGGTTTTTCCGTTTGCATCAAAAGGTTTTGTGGCGGTAGAAAAGGCCATATGGGAAGGTCTGGGAAGGTATATCTCTTCCAGTCTTGGAAGAATGTAGGCCTGTGTCGCTCGTTCTTCCACATGATGCTGACCATTGGTTGGATGTTCAATTTATCTTTGTGGAAGGAAAATTGGACAAGGATGTAGCCAGTAGACAATTTAACGAAATACTGCCTAGGACTCCTGAACACCTCCTTAAAGCTGAATTGGAAATTAGGGAGAGACTATCGGCTTCGATGTCTCTTCAATGTTTTATTGAAATGATGATTGGGAATTTCATTGATGCCCCAGTTTTTTCCCCTCTTGGCTAAGACCCATTTGGCTACCTTTATGAAGGATCTTTATGACTTCTTTCAGGCTCAAAGAGTCTGTAGGAAAAACTTTCTCGCTTCAGCTACTATACGTCATGAGCCGAAGCGTCTCATTGATGCTTGTATATGGGGGTAAGGATCTTTTTCCCCCAAAATCAGTAAAGCAGGTCTTGGATAAAGCTGCAGTTGAGAATAAGAGCCTATTCCAGAGGTGGGGAATATCTCTGAAGAGAAAATTCACTACTGGGGTCGGACCTCAACCAAAGAGGGTCCGTAAACCAACATATCTCAGGAGGTCTTTCAATCCTTCTCCATCCAGCGTTCCTCAACCGGTGACTTCAGACTCCTGCTTTCAATCCTGGGTATGAGCAGGGGTCACCGTCCTTTCGTTCCCCTATGAGAGAAAGTCGGTAGAAGCCGCTCAGACAGAGGCTGGTCAAGAAGTCGTGGTTTCCGTGGCACCAGAGGAAGTAGAGGTGCACATCTTCAGTCCAAACAATGAGGATACTCCGGTAGGGGGAAGGCTGAAATAGTTCAAGGGGCGATGGGCGTTCAGTCCTTGGGCACAGAGCATCATTTCCAACGGATTGGGTTGGAAGTAAAAGAGACAACCTCCAGAGATCAGGAGATTTTTCCAGAAATCAACAGCTCATCTGGAACAATATGTGCAAGACCTGTTAAGGAAGAGAGTTATACGTTGCACATGATCCAAGAAGTTTCAAGGTCATCTGTTTTGTGCGCCAAAGAAAAATTCGATTATTCCTCTAACTATTCTTGACTTGTCCCGTCTAAACCTGTTCGTTCAATGCGACAGGTTCCGGATGCTGACTATTTCGCAGATACAGACCTTACTACCCCAGGAGGCTTATACCGTCTCTATAGATCTTACCGACGCTTATTGGCATCTTCCGATAGGTCGAGGCTTCTCCCCCTACCTTGGTTTCAGCCGGTAGCAAAAGGCGTATGTATTCTGAACTATGCCATTCGGGCTCAACATAGCTACGAGAATTTTCACGAAGGTTATAGACGCAGTTGTTCAATAGCTTCGGGAAAAAGACCTTCAAGTAGCGGCATACCTGGACGACTGGCTAGTGTGGGCTCCCTCAGTAAGGGAGCGCACAGAAGCAACCTCTCATGTTGTCAAGTTTCTGCAGTCCCTGTGATTCCAGATCAACTTCAAAAAGTCGAGACTGGACCCAGCTCATGTTTTCCAGTGGCTGGGGATTCATTGGAACCTACAGTCTCATACCCTGTCCATACTTCCTTCCAAGAGGAAAGAAATAGAAAAGACAGTCTGGTCTCTAATCAAGTTGGGAAGGACCACCAGGTGATGCCAGGAAAGGGTTCTGGGTTCCTTACACTATGCCTCAGTAACGAGCCCTCTCCTCAAGATCCGGCTCAAGGATGCCAGCAGAGTTTGGAAGCGGAGAGCCTCCACAGCTCTCTGCGACCATAAGAAGACGACCCCGGAGTTACTCCTAAGGCAACTTCGTCCGTGGTCTACTGCCAGAAGTCTTTCGAAGACAATACTGTTGCGCTTTCCTCCTCTGGTAGGGATTCTTCAAACGGACAGCTCATTGGACGGTTGGGAGGTCATACCCCACTCAAGAAAGTGCAAGGCGGTTAATCTCAGAAATTCAAGCAATTCCACATAAATATTCTGGAGGCCATGGCAGTCTTCTTATCCCACAAAAAGTTCACGAAGAACAACATTCACATCCGATTAGTCCTCGACAGCAAAGTAATAGTGCATTGCCTCAACAGGCAAGGGTCAAGGTCTCCCCAAATAAATCATGTAATTTTTGCCATCTTTTCATTGGCTCAGAGGAAAGGATGGCATCTGTCAGCTTCTCACCTTCACAGCGTTCAAAATGTGATGGCAGACTCCCTATCTCGAACACATCCTCTAGAGACGGAATAGTCTCTAGAAGGAAAATCATTCTCTTTTGTGTAGGAGCTAGTCCTGGGTCTTCAAGTGGATCTGTTTGCAACGAGTCTCAACAAGAAACTTCCCAGTTATGTGGCACCAAATATGGATCTAGCGGCAGTGGGCATGGATGTGATGAACCTGGATTGGAATCAGTGGGAGAGGATTTATCTGTTCCCACCCTTCAATCTTCTCATGTAGGCTTTGGACAAGCTTCGTTCGTTCAGGGGGACAGCAGCCCTGATTGCTCCTCTATGACCGAAGAGCAACTGGTACCCCATAGTGACGGTAATGAACCCCAGGTTGGTGCCTTTGCCCAGCCATGAGTCTGTCCCAAGAAGTACAGAGGAAGACGGTCATCATGGAAAACCCCCTTAATCTCATGATTTTTTCGCATCAACCCTAGAATAGAGGTTCAAAATTCAACGTGACAAATTAGCATTTGCAGAAAATTATAAAACTTCCAATACTTCGAATCAGTTTGAAATTTTGTGGAAGAAATGGGTTCGGTACGTGAAAGACAAGAATCCAGATTCTATCACTAAGGATTTTTTTTTTTGGGGGGAGGGGGGTTTGATTGACTTACACGCAAAAGGCCTAGCATCCTCCACGATTTTGTCGTACAAGTCAGCCCTGGCTAGAACCATTTTATATGCTTTTGACATCGATTTTAACTTGGACCTCTTCAACAAAATTCCGAAAGCTTGTGCAAGGTTAAGACCGTCGGCTCCTCAGAAACCGATCTCCTGGTCGTTGGATAAAGTGTTACAATTTGCTTCAGAAATTGACAATCAAACTGCGTCTATATGAGATTTGCCTCAAAAAGTAAATTTTCTAATTGCTATGGCTTCTGGTGCTCGAGTTGGTGAAATTGTGGCCCTCTCTCGGGATGAGGGTCACATTGAATTTACAGACAATGGTGAAGTTAATTTATATCCTGATCCTACCTTTTTGGCTAAAAATGAGCTTCCATCTAAACGATGGGGACCATGGAGAATAGTTCACCTCGTAAGTGATTTCACTCTGTGTCCAGCGCAGTTTTTAAAGACTTATCTTGCCAGAACAAAGAATTTTAAAGGCAGTCAGTTATTTAGGGGTGAAATGGTGGGATCAGAATTGTCTCTGAAACAAGTGAAAGCAAAATTGGCATATTTTATAAGAGCAGACCCGGCTAGTATGCCTTTAGGTCATGACCTTAGGAAAGTGGCTTCCTTGCTTAACTTTTTTCAGCATGTCCTTCGAGGGTTTACAGGCTTATACTGGTTGGAAGTCCACCAGGGTGTTCTTCAAGCATTATACGAAGCAATTGAATGAAATACGTCACTTTGTGGTGGCAGCGGGTAGTGTTATCAAACCTGCTGCAAAGACATAGCCCTCAAGTGCATCCCTGGGCATTCCTCCAGCTTATTTCTTTTAATAAGTAAACTATCGGTTTTTGTTTCATGATCATTAATAATCAATTTAAATTTTAGTTTCATGCTTCAATTTCATTTCTCTGAAATAACGTGTACCTATTTTTCATTACAGTATACCTACTTTAGAACTGGTTAAAATATAGTTCAGATTATGTTTTTAGGTAAAAGACTGTATTTTATTTGGTCATATTTTGCTTGTTTTTTATCATAACCCTTTTCTGAAGTTTTATGACATGTTAAGTAAATTTTCCCCTCATGATAAATAGAGTACAAATATATTGAGGGAGTACAGTTGCGTACATTATATGATCTAAATGATTACCATATCACTTGTAATAATTCTTTGCTCAAAAATTTTGGCAATAAAAGACTGTATACTGTTGGATGCATTTTATTTCTAGTCCTAATTTCTTTCAGTGGCAATAAAATTAGTGTACCATGGTTACTTTCTATCCTTAATGAACTTATACACTTTACTTGTAGATAAGTATTTTGTTCCACACCTTTTACTCACTGAGTTTATGACAATTGTAGTGTTTTTAACATATCACCTTTAATTTGGAATGTTCTTCACCACGGGGGTGGTTGATGGCTGGTCACGGATCTATCCCCTTAGAAGACCATCATACTTGCCAAATACAGATTTATTTTGGTTCAAAATTAAGGTAGAAATTAATACCTATACTTCGTCACACAGACAAGTAGCATCTTTTGGTACAAGGTCTTTTATGCAGTCTCCCATCGAGTATAGATAATTCTCTGGTACACCTCCATCAGGACGACATAGCTCGAGCTCAAAAAAGGGATTAAGACAGAAAAAATCTATTTTTGGGTGAGATGGCCATGTCGTCCTGATGGCCCGCCTGTTACTACATTTTTCTCTCATCCCTTTGCTCGTTGCAGGCTTCTATTTCACAGTAGTTCCGCTGCGATGTGGAATGAAGCAGCAGGGTCGTATGGGAGCACCGAAAGGTGATAGGTGTATAACGGCTCCTCGCTTATCCTTCACCTTAGAGGATTAGACTGGGTTAAGTCTATTCAGGGTGCACATATCTATGGTTATCTTAGGATACGTCCCTGATCATACACGATATCTACTGATAGTCGTTCCGGGAGTTAGAACCCTGCGATACCCGACGGTAACACTCTTGTAATATCAATCGCAGAAATATTACACAGTAGGAAGCTGCCAAAGGGAACTTCCATCAGGACGACATGGCCATCTCACCCAAAACTAGATTTTTCCTACGTCAAAACCCTTTTAAAATTTTAGGTGTGATTCTTGACGGCAAATTTACTTTTGAGACACACATTAGGTCTGTGTCTTCTTCAATTGCACAAAAAATTCTTTTAAGATTTTTGGTGACTAATCTATTCTGGAGAAGTGTTTTTAATTCTTTCATTCTACCTTGATTTGAGTATTGTTCTGTCTGGTCTTCAGCTGGTGATTCTCATCTTAATTAGTTGGACAAAAACTTACGGTCTATTAAATTTCTTATTCCTGATCTAGATATTAATCTTTGGCACTGTCATTCAATTAGTTCATTACGCATGTTGCATAATATTTTCCATAATTCTAACCATCCTTTACATTCAGATCTTCCTGGATAGTTCTTTCCTGTTCGTAATACTAGGCAGGCAGTTAATTCTAATTGTCAGGCCTTCTCCATCATGAGGCTCAATACTACACAGTTCTAGAAGTTTTATTCCAGCTGTGACATTGTGGAATGATCTTTCTAATCAGATAGTTGAATCAGTAGAACTTCAAAAGTTCAAAGTTGCAGCAAATGTTTTTATGTTGAACAGGCTGACATAAGTCTTTTTATAGTTTATAAATGACATATCTGTTTTGACGATGTTACTGTTTTTCGAATGATTTATTCTTAATTTTTTCTCATCATCTATCTATTTCCTTTCTTCACCGAGCTATTTTTCCCAGTTGGAGCCCTTGGGCTTATAGCATCTTGCTTTCCCAACTAGGGTTATAGCTTGGCTAGTAATAATAATAATCATCATCATCATCATAATAATAACAATAATAATAATAATACCTATACAGTACAAATTTTAGTAATTTTAAAGGGGTTAACTCTGGTGAGAGTTGGAAACAGCTGATGAACAAAATTATTTAGGATCTGGCAGCAAGATATGGCATCCCTTACACGGGAGGATAGGCAGCTGATCCTTTAAACAGGAGGACAGGCGCCTGCTCAAAGCAGGGACTTGCTCCAACACAAGCTGCGTTTGCATTAGGAAGTTTTATATTGGTTCTGGGTTAATCAATTTTCCTTTGTGTTCCTTCAGAATGAGAGATGAGTTTCTTCTTTGTGTTCTTTCAGAATGAGTTCTAAGCAAGTGTGTGATGAGAGTAAACCTGTCCTGGTGTTGAAGGGCATGGATTCGCATGCTTTTATGTTCAATGTGTGGACATCAATGGTCATCCAAGTCCCCTTGTGTGTAGGGAGTGGTTGTCCTCCCAATGGGAGAGGTTTCAGAGTATGAAAATGAAAGCTAAGCGAGACTAATCTGTTTTGGCCTCAATGGAGAAGATTAGGTCTCCTCTTCAGAGCCCTGAACTTCCCTTGTTGGATCCTTTGTTGTTAGTTCTTACAGAGGCCTCTATGATGATGGATGACAACAGAATGTTTCTCCAGGTTTATCCTGAAGGTGTAGTTTTTTCTGCCCTGCACATTTGAGGCAGGAGATCCTGCATAACAGGTTGTTCCTCAAACTTCATCTTTATCTCTAATCATTGAGATTGCTCTAACTAATGCTCACTGCATACCGGCTATGATGCACCATGCTACTCATTCTCCATTTCCACCTACAAGCATGCTCGACTCGTATGATCAACTTTTCATCTCTGACATGAGCTCGCAAAGTGATTTCTCAGGGTATTCAAGTTAAGTATCACCCTTGTGTGCTGTATGCAGCTCACCAGTGTATGCTAGAGCACCATCTTTCTCCAAAAGGCCAACCATCTTCTTATATTCCTGAGCCCCTACCCTCACCATTTTTGAGAGCATACTACTCACTTCCCCTTATCAAGAAGTCAGGCCTTCCCCTTACACAAAGGGATGTCAAGATATTCTTCTCCAAATGTGCAGTCAAAAAGGTTATCACAGACAAATGAGATTAGTAGTGATCAATGCCGGGATGCAACTCAATCACAGAGAAACTGGCAGCACTGTAGTGAGCCCATTCACCCACAAGTTCAGAGTTGGCAAGATGCTTCCAATACTGTATACTAAAGTTCTGAGGAGCAAATAGCCCGTCCGCCAATCCGTAGTTCAAGGGAGCATGCAGTTGTCCTATCATCCACCCACACTAACCTAGCACAGATTATTCGTACCATGAAATGAAATTACCCCTTTATCAATACTGTACAGTACATCATCATGACTGCAGCAATCTACCCCGACTACCGACTAAATATTTCTATCTTTCCATCAATTTACAATTTGTCACAACAAGGACACAAATCCTAGTCTTTTACATGGAATCTTCCTACTTGGGTGGAGGGTGTGATTGAGCAATGAACAGACTGAGGTGATCATCCCTACCCAGAGGTGTCAGCTTCCCATTCATGAATATGAAGGGAGTAGTGACTCATGTAAATCACTATACAACCTGACACATGTGATATGAGGTTAGACAATCACTGGTGCCTTGTATGTGGGAGGCAGAACTTCAATATTTCCATGGAACATGGCACATTCATCACAGCATATGAAAACATGACAAATTTGGAAGTATTTTGTATCTTTTCTGACCATACAAACCTGAGTCCTTTACATGAGAGAGATAACACCAAACCTGGAGAACACAGGAGCTAAAATTCTATAACAAGGTGTAGCTGGCCAGAAGCAAGGAAACCTTAGCCCCACTGGTTGCTCACTGGGTATTCACTTTCATTGCAGCTAAGACTTTTTGGGGGGTTGGTGATGGCAGGTTAGTATGAGTAAAGGACTCAGGTTTGTTAACTGTAGTTAGGAAAAATACAAATTGCTTGCAAATTTGTCAATTGTTCCTGCACATATATAAACCCTAATCCCTTACATAGACTCATCTTTAGGTGGCAGAAGTCCCTATTCCAACTGGCTGGAAAACTAATCCCAGGATTCCTAAACTCTGACCTTGTAGATAACAAGAGTTCATGTTCCTTACACCTCGTGTACCAGTGGTATGACTATATCATGGGGGGGGGGGGTTATCAAGCAGAAAATCTCAGTACCGTAACGTTGAGAAATAATTACTAATGGTTTTGCTTGCTTCCAAGTCGTAGTAGTATGCAACGGGTTTACTTGGTTCACACCATGTGGCATACGTAATATAACGTGTTAGCTTGGTTACTACATATTTGCCCTTGCCAAGAGTGTATGACACTATGGAATGTTACAGAAATACTAACAGTAAACTGAGGCTTGCCTGCAGGCAAACTGAATCCAACTAACAGATGTGGCCCATTAACAGGAAAAATGAAAGTGAAAGGAAAGAGCCAGTCAGTCTCCACTTTCATCCCACACTAACACATAACCTCCATCCTTGATCCACTGCTTAGGTCCTGTGGTGAGAAAAAGGCAGCGATACCACCTGCTGTGTAGCTTCTGCAGGTTCCAGCTCAATATGTCTATGGACCTATGGGTCAATTCCCTCAAGTAATGGGCAGTACGCATCTGATGTTTCCATTTGCCTCTGGCAGATATCCTTATAGAAAGACTTGGTCATAACTACTTCCCTGGCCTCCTGAGACTACCCCAAGCTCCTCCCAGAGTATGGTGTGAGAAGGGCGATTAGGTATAGTTAAAAATTCCTTCCGCCAGAAGATTGTATTATATCACCAGCTTCTTCACTCTTTTCGTGATGAAGAGGAGCTGTGGGTGAGGTATAAATGTATGTATACGTTTACGGTAGCAGTCAAGCACTTGACAAAAGCCCAAAAGTAGCTGATCCCAATATTGTAGTCTGTTATATTTCTTTGGCTCACGAACTGAGACAAAGGTTCCCGGCAGTTACAACAGATGGAATCCGGGTTTTAGCTAGAAGCTCAGGAACGAAGTGGGGGGAGGCCTATCCCCAGTGTTCTGCATGATTGCTGCTAAAGGAGAGCCTATGATATTTGTTACTTTACTTGTCATGGCTATGTCAAGTAAGAAAAATGCCTTTTCAGGGAAGATTTCTGTATAAAATAAGCCCCAACCATACAACGGTATCTCTTCCTGGGACCAATAGACTTAACACTGTCCGAGGATGGCGGGTTACCTCCTTTGGAGGACAAGTCCATTCAACCCTTCTTGTGAGTATGAATAGTTTCACTGAAATGGTGATCTCCAGACTTAATACTGTCCAAGAATTGCATGTTACCTCTCTTAGAGGACAAATCCATTCAACACTCGGCATGAATATAAAGATTTCAGCCGACGTGGTAAAATCAACTGGCTCTAACCTAAAGGCCGAGTAATGAGGTTTCATTACCAATCCAGAGAAGAGCCCTTTCTCTTGGGAGGTAAAATTTACCTCCAACTAAGTCTGGCATAGAAGCTCCAAGAGGAAAAGTCCCCTCTCTAACCATAATAGTTGGCCCACATGGTTTGGCACCCTGAAGTCAATGATTCCTGGTAGTATTCTGACACTTCTCGTGCAACTCCTACCAAAAAGACTGTTCTCTGAGAGGACATGCGAAATAACTTCCAGTTGTGACTCTGAACTGATTCCACTGAGTTCTGGTATTTCTGGTGGTTGATGGAACATGCCAGGAGTTAGGAATGGTTTGGACTCTATTCAAAACACACCCTATCAGGCAGAACAGCAGGAACTTTAGACATCTTAGCCATCTTAAAAATGCTGGAAAACCTCATCGAAGGCTGCTCCCGGTTTTGGCATTAGTGAGGAGAATGTCAGTTTCCGATGGGTGAGACTGCGAACCAATCGATTTTTGGAAATCCCATCATAGTCAGGATATTGTTTGCTATCTGCAAGAGAACAGTACTGCCTCCGTTGTTATTTGTCTTTGCGGTGGTGCTGATACTTAATCACACCACCGAGTGACCGGTCAGAAAGGGCAAAAGTGTTTAAGAGCTACTTTATGTCCACACACTTTGAGATCGGCGTACTGTACTTGGTCAATTCTTGTACTGTATTCACTTAGGTGTTGCAGGTCTCCCCTCCACCAGTTTCTTTTGACGTGTCCAAACTACCTAAGATCAAGCCACACATAAGCTGGAGGAAGAGCCCTTCAAAGCGTTCATCCTGAACAGCGTCATTGCCGACAGAGACTGGGACTGTCCTTTTGGACTACTGCCCGAGGATGATTCCAGTCTTGTGAATATTATCTCTTCAGATACCCTTAGAAGGACTGAAGGTAGAAACGGCCATTCACAACAAGATATTCTGGGGAGGATAGGACTTTGTGCCCTCTTTTAAAGCTGCTTTGCAGAAGGGACTGTTGAAGGAGACAGAAAACTACCTCTTGAAGACAAAAGTCCATCCCGCGGTGGGAAGACTCCTCACCGAAAGGTGCTGACATCTTTCCCAAATAAACGGGTCTATGTTTGGGCACCAGGTTGACTTTCTGCTTCACCATAATCCCTTATCATAATTGAATGAGAGGAGTTTGTTCCGCTATAAGTCGTTCAGGTAGCTTAGGAGACGAATGCAGTTGGCGTGTGTCCATGCTCTGGAGCCGAGATAGATTGGGATCTGGAAGAAGGCTTCCCTCAGATCGATAGCCATCATAATGGCCAAACTGCCTTATCGTCTCTTGACTGTGACTTTCCTCTTGGACGGTTTGTTAAAACTCATTCATGTCTGATGTGATGTGATTAAGATTGGCTCATATATGGGCGGACCATGGGCCCTTGCGTTGGCAGCCCGTAAGTGAAGCAAAGTCATATAATGTGAAAGAGAACCGATGGCAAGAACACTGAAGACAGATGAACAGCAAGATGATGAGATGACACAGTATGACGACCGAGGCTGGATTCCGAAGCTCGGTTGAGGGGAGCCATAAAGCAGACAATTCTTACTAAACCCATTCCTCGTCGGTCTTGGAGAAATTTCATTTTTCTTGTAGGTGGTCCTATCAGGATGACATTCATGTCTAGAAGGTCTATGACTGATCTCCCGTTCCCTAGCTTAGAGAGCCACTGTTAACCTCCTGGAGGCGAGGTAACCATTATTGGCTATTATTGCTTTATGTTGACCTTATAAAAACTGCACACAGAGAATATGCACATGAAATTGGGTAAGCATTCATGCATGCACACTGAGGTATGAGTGTGTTGCAGAGAGCGCCCTTCTGCCGCATGACCTGAACCTCTACTTGGAGGGTAAGTCCTTTGCAAATTCCTGGTGGTAAATCAGAGGCGGAGGATAGTTGGCGAATGGGAGATAGAATCCGGACTAGAGCATATCCACAGTCCAAAGCTCTATCATGTGACACCATTCCCTCCTCTATCCGGGTTGCAGGCATCCTCCCAAAGGTCACATCGTAAGAGAAATGCCACCCATGGTGGAAGATGCAATAATTGTGAAGCATTTCGGAATCTCGCATGCCCTCCTTGTTTAGCTACCATGCTAAGCTCTTGTGTGTTGCTACTTACTTTTTTATACCTATTTGTCAACACCCACTGGCATTTCCAGGTTACCCACTGAACCTCTGACCCGACTCTACGTTCCATAACTTCAATGATAGGAAGAGAAGCAGTGTTCTCAAAGTGGAGAGGGCATTGACTTTCATAGAAAGTGACTAATTCCTCTTCCTGGCAAGTGTAGGGTTTGTCCCTAACCCTATCTGTTCAGTCCTATTTGTTCTTATTAGAACATACATACATACATACATACATACATACATACATACATACACACACACATACATACATACATACATACATACATATATATATATACATATATATATATATATATATATATATATATATATATATATATACATATATATATATATATATATATATATATATATATATATATATATATATATATATATATATATATATATATATATATATACATATATACATATACATATATATATATATATATATATATATATATATATATATATATATACATATATATATATATATATATATATATATATATATATATATATATATATATACATATATATATATATATATATATATATATATATATATATATATATATATATATATATACATATATATATATACATATATATATATATATATATATATATATATATATATATATATATATACATATATATATATATATACATATATATATATATATATATATATATATATATATATATATATATATATATATATATATATATATATATACAGTATATATATATATATACATATACATATACATACATATACATATACATATATATACATATATATATATATATATATATATATATATATATATACATATATATATATATATATATATACATATACATATATATATATATATATATATATATATATATATATATATATATATATATACATATACATACATATACATATATACATATATATATATATATATATATATATATATATATATATATATATATATATATACATATATATATATATATATATATATATATATATATATATATATATATATATATATATATATATATATACATATATACATATATACATATATATATATACATATATACATATATACATATATATATACATATACATATACATATACATATATATATATATATATATATATATATATATATATATATATATATATATATATATATAAAACGAATTTTGAAGCGAAGCAAAAAATCTATTTTTGGGTGAGATAGCCATGTCGTCCTGATGGAAGGTTCCTATTGGTAGCTTTCTAAGGGATATTTGGCTACAGTGATATTCCCAGAGAATTAACCTTTAGGTCTCCAGAATTCTAGCTCCTGGCGCAAATATCCTTAAAATTTCACTTAAAGATATCCCATAATATCAGGGGACGTATATCTTCACAAGACACATAGCAATCTTCACCCCGAATAGTGTTTTCGTTTCGAGGGGGAAGAGTGGCAAAAATAGAAGGGGAGCCGTTATCAAGGTTACCCTTCCTCCCGTACTATTACGAGTATCCAAGATGGTGCTCATTCTTTGAAGCATTGAGCATTGGTGCTACAGATATAGTAGTTTTCGGGAGGGATCTTGCCTATGCCCTTTCTATGGAAAAGGAGGGTAGGTCCATCAGGACGACATGGCTATCTCACCCAAAAATAAATTTTTCACTTCGCTTCAAAATCCGTTTTTTGGGCTCAAGCCATGTCGTCCTGATGGAAGTTTATCAGAGAATTACTAGAAAGTACTGTATCTGTGGATTTTCCTTGGGACAAATTTTTCTATGGTCATCCGGACCATTGAGACATATGACATTACCACTAATCATGGACCATGTGAGGGCTTCCTGCCCCTGCAGGGAAGAGTCATACTAGACAACAGAAAAGGGGTCTCAAGGTTTGCATATATTGTATGAACAAACAAAAGTATCAACTAGATATACAAAGGTCTCACAGTTTGTATATGTTGTCAGAACAACTAAATATCAACTATATCCATAGTTTGTAAGCATACATTAACATGAGGTTTACTTAGTTAAATAAGTAAGAGAACTCTGGTCATATTTATTGTGCTAATTGCAGGGCGAAATAAGACGCAACTACACTCTAATAGACATTTATTTTGAATAAATGTCCAAATGGAATAAAGAGTGTAACATGTTACGGAAATTATACGTACAACGTATACAGAAAACGTTTTTCTCCCTGAGAGGGAAGAAATGATCAGTGCCACTCTGAAATTTGAAAATTTTGATAAAATTTTCTGTACATGTTGTATACTATCAACACTGTGTACTATGTACACACGGCACAAGTGTTATCTGTATAATTCCACACCTGAGATTTTGAAGAGTCTTAGTGCCACCATGGTGACACCCACTTAAAAGGTGTCGCACCGGAAGTGTCAACACCTTTTCACCCTAATTGATAGTCCCAATCAATTCACTGTTCATCGCAGCACTAGACGACAGGTTATATTACACTACCTGCCGCCACAACTTAATGCTTCAGCTCTTGCACTTGCTTTGCATAGTGTTTGTAGAACACTTTGGATGACTTCCATCCAGTATATGAGCGAAGACGCTCAAAGTCCATATACTGAAAAAAGTTCAGTGATGAAGCAAGTTTTCTCGGATCATGACTTGCGGGTGTACTGTCAGGATCCGCTCTGCAAATAAAGTAGGTGAGCTTCGCCCTCAGTTATTTAGGGATAAGTTTCATCCTGAAGTTTCTCCTTTGAAGAGCTGTCCTCCCCTGAAGTGTGAAGTTCTTCGAAAATAGACCTTTAGACACTCTACTGGATACAGAGAGACATCTTCCTTTAAAAGGCAAACTCTCCAGGGACCCCATCTTTTAGTGGGTAGCTCGTACTTGGCGAGAAAGGTTGGATCAGGAAAGAGGTTCAGTTCTTCCACTTCTGAGAGCTGAATGTGGCCCTCATTTCTTGATAGGGCTACTATTTCACTAACTCTAGCCCCGGAGGCTATAGCGAACAGGAAAATAACCTTTTGGGTTAGATCCTTGAGAGAACAATCTTCATTGTTCACAGATGAAGCATAATGTAGGACCTTGTCCAAGGACCATGAAATGGGCTTCGGAGGAGCTGCAGGCCTAAGTCTAGCGCATGTCTTCGGGATCTTGTTAAAGATTTCGTTCGTCAGGTCCACTTGAAAGGCGTATAGAAGAGGTCTAGTCAGGGCTGACTTACACGTAGTTATCTTGTTGGCGGCCAGACCTTGTTCATGGAGGTGAATAAAGAAGGACAGACAGAAGTCTATTGAAATTTCTTTCGGTCCTTTTGCTTAATGAAAGTAACCCACCTTTCCCAAGACGATTCATATTGTCTTCTAGTTGACTTAGACTTGTATTCTTCTAAGAAGTCTATACTGCCTTTTGAGATCCCAAATCTTTTCTTATCCGCTAAGGTGAGAAAATCATGAGATGAAGGTTTTGGGTTCTCTGTGACGAAGCGAAGACAGTCAACTTCTGAACCCGTTGAGATAGTGTTGGCTTCAGTAGAGGGGCCGGCCTCAGCTTCAGTTCCATCACTAGAGGGAACCAGTTGCTCTTGGGCCACTTGGGGGCCACTAGAGCTGCCGTTCCCTGGAAGGATTTCAGCTTGTTGAGGACCTTCAGCAGGAGGTTGGATGGAAGGAACAGGAAAATCCGGGTCCATTAGTTCCAACCGAGGGACATGGCGTCCGTTGTCTCCGCTAGAGGGTCCTCGTATGGGGCTACATATCGAGGTAGTTTCTTGTTGTCGCTCGTCGCGAAGAGGTCGATCTGCAGTTCCGGGACATGTTCCAAGATGGAGGAGAATGAGTCTGCGTCTAGGGACCATTCTGACTCTATCGGCTTGAGCCTGGATAGAGCGTCTGCTGTCACATTGCGGAACCCTTGTAGGTGAACTGCTGACAAGTGCCATCTCTCTAGACAAAGGATGGCTAATATCACATGATTGATATGGGACGATCTCGAGCCATGTCGGTTCAGACATCTCATTATCACTTCGCTGTCCAAAATCAGTCTGATGTGGACTGATCTGCGAGGGGAGAGTTTTCCAAACTTCAAGAGGACTGCCATGGCCTCCAAAATATTGATGTGAAAGGCCTTGAACAGAGATAACCAAGTCCCTTGAACTTTCCTTTGATGGGAGAGAACTCCCCATCCTTCTGTCAAAGCATCAGTGTGGATGGTCACCAACGGCAGAAGTGGTTGCAAGGGTTTGGTCCTCATTAGGCTCTTGGCCTTCGACCAAGGCTTGAGAAGTGATCGTAGTAAGGCCGGTATTGGTCTTTTTAGATCTCTTCGATCGTTTGATGCGTATCTTCTCCAGACTCCCTACGCATCTTTCAGCTGTGCTCTTAGCACTGGGTCTGTTACTGCTGTGAACTGGAGAGAGTCCAGTACTCTTTCCTGTTGGAGTCTTGAGATCCTGTCGGATTTCAGTAGTCTCTTGACAGACACTGCGATCTCCCTCCTCATCCCTGAGGAAATGGAGAGGCAGTGTGACCTCAGGTTCCAATGGATTTCCAGCCATTGAGACCCTTGAGCTGGAGAGAGTCGAGACATTTAGAAGTTGATCTTGCATCCCGGATGTCCCAGGAACTGGATCACTTCTTTGGATGCTTGCAGACGAGCCGTTTTAGATGCTGCCCACACCAACTAGTCGTCCAGGTACGCTGCTACCTGAACGCATTCTAGGCGTAGTTGTTGCACGACTGCATCTGCAAGTTTTGTGAAGATCCTTGGGGCTATATTTAGTCCGAAGGGTATGGCTCTGAGAACATACTTCATCTTCTTTAACTTGAATCCTAGGTAGGAGGAGAGGGGGCGACTGACTATGTGCTGGAGGATTAACATCCAGAACTTGCTGTTTTCTATGGACTTGTTGATTGGCGACAAGTCCAGAATGACTCTGAGTTTGTCTGAGTCCTTCTTGGGAACACAAAACAGCCTTCCCTGGAATTTGATGGATTTTGCTTTCCTTATATCCTGTTTGCTCAAGAGCTCTAGGGTATATTCTTCTAATGAGGGGTGGAGTGTTGAAAGAATTGAGGAAATGATGGTGGAGACTTGTTCCGTTTCCATCCTAGTCCAATCTTGATTAGGCCGTGGACCCAAAGATCGAAGGTCCAACAATCCTGAAAATGTTAAGAGCCTCCCTCCTACCGGAAGCATCTCCTTGCTTCGATTGTCCGGAGGGTTTACCTCCTCGACCGCGTCCTCCCCTACCTCCTGAGGGATCTCTAGAGGAGCCCCATCTGGATTTTTTACCTTTCGGCCGAAAGGTAGTGGTTTGCCTCTCAAACCCGGGGTTGAAAGCTGGTGACTGGGCAACCAGCTGTTGAGGCACCACTTGGAAGGTGGTCTGTGTTTGGGCCACCACTTGGGGCACCGCGGTCATGGTGACTGTGGGATGTTCTTGAGCAGGCTGAGAGGAAAGTCTAGGCTTCTTCGTCTTCCCTTTAGGTTGGGGACCCGCATCCGGGGAAGACTTCCTCTTTGAGGAGATGCACAACTTCTGGAGAAGGTTCCTATTCTCCCTGGCGGCTTTCTCAACTACCTCTTTGACTACTTCGTTTGGGAAGAGGTCTTTACCCCAGATGTTAGAAGATGTCAGCTTCCTGGGTTCGTGTTTCACTGTTGCAGCAGCGAACACAAACTCTCTACAGGCTCTCCTAGCCTTCATGAAAGCATATAGGTCCTTTACTAGGGTGGCCATATGCATTTTGGCCAAGACCATGAGCATGTCTGGGGTACTTCTTTGGCCTGCACACATCTCTATGCAGTTTTGTAGAGATAAGGATGCAGCAAGTCTCTCTTTCGTCTCTTGTTCCTTGCGCAAGAGAAAGTAAGAAAGTTTAAGGAGATTCTCCCTAAACTGTCGTCCAGTGATGTCTGTGTCCAGATTCCCTACTGAGAAGGTTAGGTGGACTTGCTTCCATTCCTTCTCTTCCAAGGGCAAGGCTAACGACAGAGGCCTGCACTCCTCTAGTGCAGGGCATGGTTTGCCTGCCTCCACTGCCTTGGCGACAGTTTTAAATGCTTTCGGCGTAAAGGGGAAGGCTATTGAAGCAGGAGCAAGAAAGGTAGGGTGTTTCTTCCTCAAGGCGGACACTTTCGAATTTGAATAGCCCGCCTTTATTGACTACTTGACAAGAGAGCCTGTGCCTTATCATGGTCGAAAACCATGACCTCCCTCGGTTCCGTCTCCTCTTTTGACGTTGGTTCATGCTTCAGTTGAATGAAGCAATCAGTGTAAGCGTTAAAGCTTGGCCAAAACTGGATGTCGTCTAAGGGGACGGCTCCCATCTTCTCTGAGATGTAGAGTTTTCCGTTAGCAATCGGCATAAACTCCGCATACCTCCAGGGATTGGTCTTGGAGCAGGTTGGGAGGTCTTGGACTCTGGGATGTTTGTATGACCCTCAGGCGGCAGTAAGTGGAGCTTCACGGAGCTCTCTCTCTCTCGAGTCTCGCTTCCCTTGCTTCGCCTTGCTTGCGAATGTTCTCCATTAAGGCCGTAATATGGGCCAGTGCCTGGCTCATGTTGTCCAATGGAGGGGTAGAAGCTGACGATGTCGAGGGTAACGGCTCCGATGCCGGCACAGACGGAAGGAACATCATCATCTTCCGGAGGTAGAGTAGACTCCTCCTTGGGATCATCCTTTAGTAGATCCTTTTCAGAGTCCGTAGACACTTCCGTCATCCTTTCCTCCTGGTGGATGTCCATGCCTTGCAACGTCTCACCGACATCCGTCTCGATGGAAATCTGGATGTAGGGAGGTCCGGGTCGTGCTTGGGGCACGACAATTTCACTACCTGCTTTCGGGAACAGCAAGCTTCGCATCCTATCGTTAGGTAGGTATGGTCCCAGAGAGTTCTTTTGGAACCCTCGTACCCACTTGCGTAGCTTTTCTCGTGCCGCATCCCTCGACTCCGTTGACATGGGGTCGTCGAAACCTTCGGTCACCAAGGTCCGACAGATATTACAGACTTGGGGGTCCCAGTACTGCAGGGTTTCGGTACTGATGGTGCAGGGGGCATGAGACCTGCACGCTAAGGTATACTAAAGCGCATAGGCTACGTAGCCTAGCGCAGGGCGAGATCTTGGTTACCTAAATCACCGAAACTCTAACGTATACGATCAACATAAGAACAAGGAAATTTGTCTGCATAATACAGTATATCTTTACTAGTATAATTCTGCCCAAATAGCTTTCATAATTCATTAATGCTATTACCACTGGGAATGTCGTTCTGCTAACTAACACATG
>NC_090732.1:138192480-138207480 GCF_036898095.1 Palaemon carinicauda | reverse complement strand
CTGCCTGACAAGGGACTCAACCGAGTTCGGCTGGTACTGCTAGGGTGCCACAGCCCACCCTCCCATATTATCCACCACAGATGAAGCTTCATAATGCTGAATCCCCTTCTGCTGCTACCTCCACAGTCATCCAAGGCACCGGAGGAAGCAGAAGGGTCAACCAGAACTGCGTCACAATCGCTCGCCATTCATTCCTATTTCTAGCACGCTCTCTTGCCTCTCTCACATCTATCCTTCTATCACCCAGAGCTTCCTTCACTCCATCCATCCACTCAAACCTTGGCATTCTTCTTATACTTCTCCCATCAACTCTTGCATTAATCACCTTCTTTAGCAGACAGCCATTTTTCATTCTCTCAACATGGCCAAACCACCTCAACACATTCATATCCACTCTAGCTGCTAACTCATTTCTTACACCCGTTCTCACCCTCACTACTTCGTTCCTAACCCTATCTACTCGACATACACTAGCCATACTCCTTAGACATTTCATCTCAAACACATTCAATTTCTGTCTCTCCGACACTCTCATTCCCCACAACTCCGATCCATACTTCACACTTGGTACAATCACTTTCTCATACAGAAATCTCTTTACATTCATGCCCAACCCTCTATTTTTTACTACTCCCTTAACTGCCCCCAACACTTTGCAACCTTCATTCACTCTCTGACGTACATTTGCTTCAACAACAGACCCAAAGTACTTAAACTGATCCACCTCCTCAAGTAACTCTCCATTTAACATGACATTCAACCTCGCACCACCTTCCCTTCTTGTACATCTCATAACCTTACTCTTACCCACATTAACTCTCAACTTCCTTCTCTCACACACCCTTCCAAATTCTGTCACTAATCGGCCAAGCTTCTCTTCCACGTCTGCAACCAGTACAGTATCTTCCGCAAACAACAACTGATTTACCTCCAATTCATGGTCATTCTCATCTACCAGTTTCAATCCTCGTCCAAGCACTTGAGCATTCACCTCTCTCATCACTCCATTAACATACAAGTTAAACAACCACGGTGACATCACACATCCCTGTCTCAGTCCCACTCTCACCGGAAACCAATCGCCCACTTCATTTCCTATCCTAAAACATGCTTTACTACCTTTGTAGAAACTTTTCACTGCTTGCAACAACCCTCCACCAACTCCATATAACCTTATCAACTCTTATACGCTTTCTCCAGATCCATAAACGCAACATACACATCCTTACCTTTTGCTAAATATTTCTCGCATATCTGCCTAACTGTAACAATCTGATTCATACAACCCATACCTCTTCTAAAACCACCCTGTACTTCTAAGATGGCATTCTCTGTTTTATCCTTAATCCTATTAATCAGTACTCTACCATACACATTTCCAACTACACTCAACAAACTAATACCCCTTGAATTACAATACTCATGCACATCTCCCTTACCCTTGCATAGTAGTACAATACACGCACAAACCCAATCTACTGGTACCATTGACAACACATAACACATATTAAACAATCTCACCAACCATTCAAGTAAAGTCACACCCCCTTCCTTCAACATATCAGCTCTCACACCATCCATACCCGATGCTTTTCCTACTTTCGTTTCATCTAGTGCTCTCCTCACTTCCTCTCTCGTAATCTCTCTCATTCTCATCTCCCATCACCGGCACTTCAACACCTGCAACAGCAATTATATCTGCCTCCCTATTATTCTCAACATTCAGTAAACTTTCAAAGTACTCCGCCCACTTTTTCCTTGCCTCCTCTCCTTTTAACAACCTTCCATTTCCATCTTTCACTGTCTCTTCAATACTTGAACCCGCCTTCCTTACTCTCTTCACTTCTTTCCAAAACTACTTCTTATTCTCTTCATATGAATGACCCAATCCCTGACCCCACCTCAGGTCAGCTGCCCTCTTTGCCTCGCTTACCTTCCACTTTACTTCCACATTTTTCTCTCTATATTTTTCATACTTCTCTACACTATTACTCTGCAGCCATTCTTCAAAAGCCTTCTTTTTCTCTTCCACTTTTACCTTCACTCCTTCATTCCACCATTCGCTGCCCTTCCTCATGCTGCCTCCAACAACCTTCTTGCCACACACATCATTTGCAATCCCAACAAAATTTTCTTTTACTAATTTCCACTCCTCTAAATTACCAGTTTCTCTTACTTTCACTTTGTCATATGCCCTTTTCAACTTTTCTTGATGTTTACTTTTTACCCCCTGGTTTTATTAGCTCTTCAACCCTCACTAGCTCCCTCTTACATCCACCTACTCTATTCCCCCACTCTTTTGCTACAACTAATTTTCCTTCCACCAAAAAATGATCAAACATACCATTAGCCATACCCCTAAATACGTGCACGTCTTTCAATCTTCCAAACATTCTTTTAGTTATCAACACAATCCATTAACGCCCTTTCTACCACTCTTCCATTTGCCACTCTTACCCATGTATACTTGTTTTTGTCTTTCTTTTTGAAAAAGCTAGAACCTATCACCATCTCTTGCTCAACACACATATCTACCAGTCTCTCACCACTCTCATTTTCACATGGTACGCCATACTTCCCAATGACACCTTCTACCTCTCCAGCACCCACTCTAGCATTTAAGTCACCCACGACAACTACATAATTCCTTCTACCCAGTCCTTCTACACACCTAGTTAATTCATTCCAGAACTCATTCCACTCATCTTCACTTTTCTCACTACCTGGCCCATACGCACTGACAAAACCCCAACATTCCCTACCCACCCTAACCCTTACCCCACATTAACCTAGACGATATCTTCTTCCATTCCACTACTTTACCTGTCATCCATTCACTCATCAATAAAGCCACACCTTCTCTTGCTCTTCCCCTTTCAATCTTAGACACTCTACCAGACATTTCACTAAACATCACTTCACCTTTCCCTTTTATCTTTGTCTCACACAAAGCCAATATATCCATCTTTCTATTCCTAAACATAATTTCAATCTCACATCTTTTACTCTCTATCGTACTACATCCACGCACGATCAAACACCCCAAAACTAGAGTGCGGGGAGCAGTCACTCTCCCCCCAGCTCTACCTCTTTGATGTCTCACAGGATTATAATACAGGAGAGGGGGTTCCCAGCCCCCTTGTCCCGTCCCTTTTAGTCGCCTCTTACGACACGCAGCGATACGTTGGCGCTATTCTAATTGTTTTTATGCCCCTGTGGCCCCAATGGGCATATGTATATGTATATATGTATATATGTATGTGTGTGTGTATATATATATATATATATATATATATATATATATATATATATATATATATATATATATATATATATATATATATATATATATATATATATATATATATATATATATATATATATATATATATATATATATATATATATATATATATATATATATATATATATATATATATATATATATGTTCAGTCGTCATTGGTATACATTTACGTGACACTCAGAATTTTTCCTGGTAAAGCTCCTGCACTGTGGAGGAGAAATTTCCCTGTTCTATTATATCCGAAATAAATAATTGATCCCCTAAGCTAAGCACACTCGTAGGGGGGAAGATGAAGATCCATTAAGGGGTCACATATGGCGAGATCAAGGGTTCACATAATTTTGTGAAATTAAGGATTCACATAATTTGGTGAGATTAAAGGTTCACATAATTTGGTGAGAACAGCATTACCTGCATAGTAACTTGCTCTGGCTGGATAAGAGCTAAAGGCAAAAGGATCTATGTCACTGTGTTTTCGGTCTCACTAAACCCAGTGGGCGATAACACATCAACAAAATTATCATAATAGAACAAGTGCCTTCATACTTTATTGGAGTCTCAAGGAACTCTGATAACAAAGGATTAGACAGGAAAAGATCAGGACTCAGAAGGGAAGGTTTCTAATTCTTACCCTTATCAGAGGAAGCAGTGGAAGGGGAACAATCCCGCTTAGCCTTCTTCTTCTGATGAGTATTATACTTATCCAATTGAGAGGACGACCACTTGCCACAAAAATCACAAGTGGAAGTAATAGAACATCTCTTACCATGATATCCAGGACACAAAGTATGCAGATCAACCTCCACTTGGCTCATGAAAGTGCTGCAGACGCAGGGCTTCATACTTGCTTGAGTATCACTCATAATCGCAAGGCACTGTAAAGGAGAAAGCACAAAGCACAAGCATGGATCCTGGTTGAGTATATGTCTGGCTGAAAAGATGACCAGGAGTAAAGTAAGACAAGCCACGCAAGCTTAGCCGCTTCTACTCAGCATGGGTGGGATGGCTGACAATCAAAATCCCATGATATCCTTAATTCTGGTTGTAGCAAAGCAGCAACAGAGTAAACCCACATAAATGACAAAAATTTGTTTTCATGTAGAAAGAAACCTAACAAAACAAATCTGCAAACACAATAAAAGACTATCAAAATATCAAAATGTAACTCACCTCAGGTCTTACAGCCTTCTCACCAGAATCCTCCTCTACGTCACTTTGCTGTTCAAAAACAGTATGGGTAAAGGGTTCTTTGTGGTCAGAAGATGCCCCAGTATTAGAGCTACTGGGCGTAGGTAAAATGCTACTAGGTTTACTTTTCTCAGTTAATGTATGCAGATCCTCAGATTCCTTTAAACCTGGCCTTTCTGCACACTGAGATCGCTTTGCTGAAGGAGCACCACTGTCCTCAGACCTTTTACGCTTTGTACTCGAATCAAGCAATTCAGAAGGAGAGTTAAAGTGCTTGTCATTATTATCCTTTTTTACACCTTTTGTGGGTTCTGCCAGGCCTTTTATTTTCAAAATTTCTGCAGCCTTCATGAGATTTCCTAACTCTTTTTGAAACACATTTACTTCTCCTAAATACATATAATTTAGCAAAGCCTCAATTTCTTTATGAGAAACATTAGCAATAATCACAACTGGATGTTTACAGTCAGTTCTACTGAATAAATTATCAAAAAATTCACTACACGTCGACAAAACAAGTTTATGCACTGGGTAAAACCGTCCATCACTCACTAATGTCACATCACAATATGATTCCTGAAACGAAAAAAAAAAAAAAAAGCCTGTTAGACAGTTATTCAGAAAGAGATCAAACAACTTATTTTGTATGGTCGTCTACAGTTATCTTATCTGATGAACATTTCTCAAACTCTTTCCTTACAGATTTCATTTCCTACATTTTGTGGGGGAAAAAAGAATACCACTTTATTACATTTCTTTAACGTATGTGTAGAAATATATATAAAAAAAATTCTTTTAAATACTATATAATGGACTTTATACATCACTTTATTTTGAAGTGGCCTTGTTTTAAAATCCCAAAGTAAAACAGAATTCAAAATTTAAAAAGACTGAAAAAATTTCATCATAATTACGACGTTCTATTCATTGATCTCAATCTAACAAATATAAAGATAAAGACATTTCATATAGAATTGCAGAAGAAAATACAAATGCAATTATAAAAAATATCCCATTTTATAGAGTTGCAAAGTAGTAGATAATAAGGAATTAATTATTATTACTGTATTATTACTTACTGAGCTAAAACCCTAGTTGGAAAAGCAGGGTGCTATAAGCTCAGGGGCTCCAACAGGGAAAATAGCCCAGTGAGGAAAGAAAACAAGGAAAAATAAAATATTTCAAGAATGGTAACAACATTAAAATAAATATTTCCTATACAAACTATAAAAAATTTAACAAAACAAGAGGAAGAGAAATAAGATAGAATAGTCTGCCCAAGTGTACCCTCAAGCAAGAGAACTCTAACCAAAGACAGTGGAAGACCATGGTACAGAGACTATGACACTACCATGGACTAGAGAACAATGGCCTGAACTTGGAGTGTCCTTCTCCTACAAGAGCTCCATACCATAGCTAAAGAGTCTCTTCTAGCCTTACCAAGAGAAAAGTGGCTACTGAACAATTACAGTGCAGTAGTTAACCCCTTGAGGATAGAGGAGAATATGTAAAGAATAGGCCAGACTATTCGGTGTATGTGTAGGCAAAGGGAAAATGAACCGTAACCAGAGAGAAGGATTCAATGTACTACTGTCTGGCCAGTCAAAGGACCCCATAACTCTCTAGCGGTAGTATCTCAACAGGTGGCTGGTGGCCTGGCCAATCTATTACCTGTCTTTGTGGATAAAGGAGAAGAATTTGTTCATTTACTTCCTTTCCTCAATTAACTTTTTTCTTTGTTGGAGACCTTGAGCTTATAGTATCTTGCTTTTCCAACTTAGGTTGTACCTTAGCAAGTAATAATAAAAATAACGATATCTTATATCTCAAGGAATCTTCAAAAGAACCGATAAGGGATCTGATGTTTGCGACCACTGGCTCTTCAATGGTCACTGAAAATAGTAGAGATGCATCCTCCAGAAGGATACCGCTTCCTCTCGGGAGGTGAAATGACCAAGGAGCATCTGTCATGAATGGTCTGGAAGGAACTTTTCCTTAAGAAAGGGTGCTGCTAGCTATTTGAATCTCTGGATTCTGTCAGAAGATGGACACACTTTGGTTTGGACCAAATCAACGTCCATTTCCAGGTACCATAGATAACGTTGAGGATTGAGGCTGGACTTCTCATAATTTAGCCAGGTTCTTGGATCCTGGCAAAACTCGAGAATATGGCTTCTGTGGCAGATGTGCCTAAGAGGAGACCAGAGTGAATAGATGAGTGATTATCTATTTGTGGGGCTGTTGACAGGCAGAAACATAGTACCTTAAATTGGTAAATTCTTTCTCTGAAAAGGAAAAGCAGGTACTCCCTTGACCTTGGATGGATAGGGATCTGGAAGTAAGGGTCCTGTAGGTTTTTGGTGTCCATGAAGTTGCTCTTTCTGATGACCTGAATCACTGTACTGGTTATTATTATTATCATTATTATTATCAATAGCCAAGCTACAACCCTTGTTGGAAAAGCAAGATGCTATAAGCCCAAGGGCTCCAATAGGGAAAAATAGCCCAGTGAGGAAAGGAAATAAGGAAATAAATAAATGATGAGAACAAGTTAACAATAAATCATTCTAAAACAGTAATGTCAAAACAGATATGTCCTATATAAACTATTACCAATGTCAAAAACAGATATGTCATACTGTATATACCTGTAAACTATAAAAAGACTCATGTCAGCCTGGTCAACATAAAAACATTTGCTCCAACTTTGAACTTTTGAAGTTCTACTGATTCAATGACCCGATTAGGAAGATCATTCCACAACTTGGTAACAGCTGGAATAAAACTTCTAGAATAGTGTAATATTGAGCCTCATAATGGAGAAGGCCTGGCTATTAGAATTAACTGCCTGCCTAGTATTACGAACAGGATAGAATTGTCCAGGGAGATCTGAATGTAAAGGATGGTCACAGTTATGAAAAATCTTATGCACCATGCATAGTGAACTAATTGAACGACGGTGCCAAAGATTAATATCTAGATCAGGAATAAGGAATTCAATAGATCGTAAGTTTCTGTCCAACAAATTAAGATGAGAATCAGCAGCTGAACACCAGACAGGAGACCAATACTAAAAACAAGGTAGAATGAAAGAATTAAAACACTTCTTCAGAATAGATTGATCACTGAAAATCTTGAAAGACTTTCTCAATAAGCCAATTTTTTTGTGCAATTGAAGAAGACACAGACCTAATGTGTTTCTCAAAAGTAAATTTGCTGTCGAGAATCATACCTAAAATTTTAAAAGAGTCATACAAATTTAAAGAAACATTATCAATACTGAGATCCGGATGTTGAGGAGCCACTGTCCTTGACCTACTTACAATCATACTTTGAGTTTTGTTAGAATTCAACTTCATACCCCATAATTTGCACCATGCACTAATTTCAGCTAAATCTCTATCAACGGATTCACCAACCCCAGATCTACATTCAGGAGATGGAATTGATGCAAAGAGAGTAGCATCATCTGCATATGCAACAAGCTTATTTTCTAGGCCAAACCACATATCATGGGTATATAGTATGAAAAGTAATAGGCCAAGAACACTACCCGGTGGAACACCGGATATCACATTCTTATACTCACTATGGTGCCCATCAACAACAACTCTTTGAGATCTATTATTTAAAAAATCAATAATAATGCTAAGAAACGACCCACCCACTCACAACTGTTTGAGTTTGAAAATAAGGGCCTCATGATTAACACGGTTAAAGGCAGCACTAAAATCAAGGCCAATCATACGAAATTCCTGACCACAATCAAGGAATTTCTGATATATGTTTTTAATATCACACCATTCTTCATTAATTGTCTGTTCTTCATCTCTTAACGTTTCTAAGACTGCAAACTGATTCCTAAATTCAATTGCAAATGTTTCTCTGTGCTCTTCTTCTAAAAGCTAAGTTGTATCAAGCCTATGTATTCTATCCATCTTTCTGTTGGGTACTTTCAGTTTTAATTTCAGTGAGGCAATGAGGAGTTGGTGATCACTACCATTATCGGTCCCACTATAGCTTCTTATATTTCTCAGAATCCTCTTTCTCTCTCTATTAATGGCAATGTGATCTATCTGATTTCTGTAAATTCCACAGGGTGAAGTCCATGTACTGTTTGCAGAACAGAAACTTGAGAAATGTGCTCCATTTTCATTTGCAACTTTTCCACGACCCTCGACATCCATCACATTCTTTATCCCTTGATTATTTCTTCCAACTTTAGCATTGAAGTCACCAATCAAAATTTTCATATCTCTCTCAAGGATCTCATCTATTACAATCTGCAGTTCTTCATAGTATTCATCTTTCCTTTCTTCAAGGGAACCATTTGTTGGGGCATAGCAAACTATAATACTCATATTGCACTGCTTTGATTTGAACTTTGCTAGTAGCAATATGACAAATTTGGAGATAATTTGTATTTTTCCTAACCATACAAACCTTAGCTATTTACATAGGGTTTACTTTCGGCGTAGCTGAAATGACGAGCCATTAAGTTTTTAACGAGGGTTAACTACCCCCCGCTAGTTAGCAGGGGGTAGGGAAGGGGTAGCTTGCTACCCCTCCCCCCTACACACCTGTGAGTTGTCTCACTTCACTTAGAGGTAGGACTTGACTTGGGGGACAGGGATGGCGGGCAAATATGTGTAAATAGCTAAGGTTTGTATGGTTAGGAAAAATACAAATTATCTCCGAATTTGTCATTTGTTCCGTAACCGAAATACAAACCACGCTATTTACATAGGGTGACTTACCCTTAGGAAGGGCGTAAAGTCCCCAGCCTTACTGGCTTTTGGCTTTACCCAGGGGCCAGGAAACCCAGTGAGCAGCACTCGAGAAAGGAGGTCCCTGCACCTCGCACTCTCCGAAGCTTGCTAAGGATGTGCGCCCTACATAAGTTGTGTGTGGAGGAAGTTGTGACTCGTCCTAGGAAGTTGACCTGGAGTTCTTTAGATAGAAATCTAGGCTAGGACGTTCCCAATACCACCTCAGGGTATGGGGGACGCAAACAGTATCATAGTTAATGCTAGGAGCACAAGGGAGCATGGTTTACCTGCAGAGGTTGAGGTCAGCTATGCAGAGACCAGGATGCTGCTTTCCCCAAGGGAGGGGAGAATGAAGAAAGAAGTAAGGGCCAGACATACTCTTTAAATCACGCAGACTAAAACCGGGTAACAATGCCCCCAACCTTCTGCTACCTGTCCATTAAGGAGCCTGAGGTTAGACCAGCTGTTGTGCAGCCACCACAGGGCCAATAGAGAATGTAT
This sequence comes from Palaemon carinicauda, assembly GCF_036898095.1. Lineage (NCBI taxonomy): Eukaryota > Metazoa > Arthropoda > Malacostraca > Decapoda > Palaemonidae > Palaemon > Palaemon carinicauda. The sequence continues at coordinate 138,197,717 of NC_090732.1, read as the reverse complement.
CGAAGCTCCTGTGGGTCACGTCCTGTGAACGTCGTCTGGCGCTTCCACACCCCAGCTTGCAAAACCTGCGTCACAGAGAAATTTCTCTTGAATGCCAGGGACGTAGCGATGCCCCTGACATCGTGCGCTCTAGGGCGGCGTGACGGAGGAGGGTCAGGATCCAAGGTATGTTGAATAACCTTCCGGATCCAGGCCGAGATGGTGTTCCTGGTGACCCTCCTCTTTGTCCTTCCTGTGCTTAAGAATAACGCTTGCACCTGAGGACAGACTGCAGCTGTTCTCTTCAAGTAATGCCTCAGACTCCTTACTGGGCAAAGTAAGAGATGGTCTGGGTCACTTGTTACAGAACGAAGACTCGTTACCCTGAAGGAGTCGAACCTAGGGTCTGACACCCCAGGGTTCTGAGTCTTGGCAACAAACTCAGGGACGAACTTGAACGTTACCTCCCCCCATCCCCTTGAATGGGCGACGTCGTAAGAAAGACCATGAAGTTCACTGACCCACTTGGCCGAGGCCAAAGCGAGCAGGAAAGCCATCTTCCAAGACAGGTGGCGATCAGACGCCTGGCGTAATGGTTCAAACGGGGCTCTCTTCAGAGCCCTGAGGACCTGAACCACGTTCCAAGAAGGAGGTCTTAATTCTGACTGAGGGCAGGTAAGCTCATAGCTGCGTATGAGTAGAGAGAGTTCTAACGAAGAGGAAATGTCCACTCCTTTCAGCCTAAACGCCAGGCTTAAGGCTGAGCGATAGCCTTTCACCGCTGGAACTGAAAGGCGCATTTCCTCTCGTAAATACACAAGAAACTCCGCTATTGGTGGAATAGTGGCATCGAGTGGAGAGATACCCCTCCCACGACACCAACCACAGAAGACTTTCCACTTCGCCTGGTAGACTCCGATAGAGGACTTGCGTAGGTGGCGAGACATCCTGTCCGCAACCTGTTGCGAAAATCCTCTTTCTGTGAGGAGACGCTGGATAGTCCCCAGGCGTGAAGCCGAAGCGACGCTACGGCCCTGTGGAAGATGTTGCAGTGTGGTTGTCTGAGTAGCTCGTGTCGTGGGGGGAGTGCCCTCGGAAGTTCCGTCAGGAGCTGCAGAAGGTCCGGAAACCATTCCGCGTGATGCCACAGCGGAGCTACAAGAGTCATGGACAGATTGACCGATAGTCTGGCCTTGTTGAGCACCCTTCTCATCAGACAGAAAGGTGGGAAGGCGTAAACGTCAATGTTGTCCCACCTCTGCTGAAAGGCATCTTGCCAGAGAGCCTTGGGGTCCAGGACTGGAGAGCAGTACAGGGGCAGCTTGGAGTTCAAGGCTGTCGTGAACAGATCTACTGTCGGGGAACCCCACAAAGTCAGGACTTTGTTGGCTACCTGAGGATCCAAAGACCACTTGGTACTCACTATCTGCGTCGCTCTGCTCAGACTGTCGGCAAGCACATTCCTCTTGCCTGGAATGAAGTGAGCCGAAAGTGTGACCGAGTAGACTTCGGACCACCTCAGAATCTCTACTGCAAGATGGGATAGCTGTCGAGAAAAGGTACCTCCCTGCTTGTTGATGTAAGCCACTACCGTAGTGTTGTCGTTCATCACCACTACGGAGTGACCCGCCAGGGTCCGTTGGAACTGTTGAAGAGCCAGGAAAACGGCTTTCATTTCTAGCAGGTTGATGTGGAGGTACTTTTCTAATTCTGACCAGAGGCCTGAGATCCATTGGTTCAGAATGTGGGCCCACCACCCTTCTTTTGACGCGTCCGAAAACAGAGTCAATTCTGGGGGAGGACGAGAAGATCCACTCCCTTCCGAAGGTTCACGTCGTTCAGCCACCACCGAAGGTCCGTCAGTTCCGTGGGTCCTATAGGAACCAGAATATCCGAAGGATCGGAGCCTTGATTCCACCGGGACTTTAGCCGCCATTGCAGGGATCTTATCCTGAGGCGGCCGTTCGGAACTAGACATGCCAGGGAGGAAAGGTGACCTAGAAGACGCAACCACGAATGGGCCGGAAGCTCTTCCCGCCTGAGGAGAGGTTCTGCGACCCTCCTCAGCCTTGCTATCCTGTTGCCCGACGGAAAGACTTTGTGGAGATCGGTGTCTAATATCATGCCTAGATATACCAGTCGTTTCGTCGGAAGCAGAGGACTTCTCGAGGTTTACCACGACCCACAGGTCTCGGCAAACCTCCTGAAGCCTGTCTCGGTGTCGAAGAAGGGTCGACTCCGAGTCTACCAGCTGTCTAAGCTGAATCTCAAGTACTTCCTGGAAGACGGATGGATTGGGATCTGGAAGTACGCGTCCTTCAGATCCAGTGTGCACATGAAGTCTTGCGGTCTCACTGCAAGTCTGACCATCTCTGCTGTCTCCATGCTGAACGAAGTTTGCTTGACAAACTTGTTCAGGGCTGAGAGGTCGACGACCGGTCTCCAGCCTCCAGACGCCTTCTTTACAAGAAAGAGTCGACTGAAGAAGCCTGGGGAACCGTCGTCGACCTCCTGGAGAGCATCCTTCTTGAGCATGGTCTCGACTTCCGCCCGAAGGGCTAACCCCTTTGCCGATCCCATGGCATAGGAGTTCAGCGGCACTGGATTCGCTGTCAGGGGAGGTGGAGATGTCGTGAATGGGACGCGATGACCTTGGCCGATCACAGAGACCATCTAAGAATCGGCCCCAAGTTGCTGCCACCTGTGCACGCAACTTTTCAGGCATCCCCCCACAGGTGGACACGCGGGGGATTGCCAATCCTAGCGCTTGCGGCCTCGGCCGTTGCCTCTAGGATTCTTACCTTCCCTAGAGGACTTGCCGCGCCTTCTGTCCTTGGTGTGAAAGGGCTGTGGCTTAGACACCCCTGTCTTAGCTGCCGGAGCCTGCTTCGGTGTCTTGCGAGGCTGCTGTTGCTGTTGAGGTGCCGGAGGCTTGTAGGGCCGAGATGTCAGGGCCCTCTGGAGGAGAGAATCTTGATTCGATCTCCTCCACCTCTCGGCTGTTCGTTCTATGTCCTTGGGCTCGAGCAGATCCCTTCCAGTAATGGAGGAGTGCCTGAGCCTGCAGACGTCCACGGCGGGGACCTTCGGATGGAACCTCTCGGTCACTGCGTCGCGACGTTTGAGGATCGAGTTAGCCCACAGTTTAGCCACCTGGTGAGCGAGGAACTCGATCGAACGCGTGCCCGAGAGGAGGAAGGTCTCCAAAGCCTTCCAATTGCTCTCCTTGGACAGATCCTCAGAGCGCAATAGGATGCCCAGAGATCCCAGCCAAACGTCTAGCCACGAAGTTGCCTGCATGGCACTCTTCGCGACCTTCTCAAGGTTCAGGATCTCCGACGCCGAGATCGTCACTTGTCGGGCGGAGAGCTTCTCGAGAGGAGTTCCCCTGGTCAGCTCTTCCACGGAATGGTGGAACGGAAGGGCCATACTGGACTCCCCCATGATCTCAAAGTACAGTACCTCCTCTGATGTACTCGAGGAGGTGGGAGGAGTTTGAACCAGCAGAAGAACGACCGGAGGAGGCGAGCTCGGAGAGCTGGGCTTCGACTCTGTCCCTGGCCCCTTTCACCCCTTTGGACCAAGGCAAAGCTGCGCTGGACTTAGGGGGCTTCTGGGTGCCGTAGACTTCGTCTAGCACCGTGTCCTTGCCCTGACGAGGGGCAGTCTCCGGGTCCTTAAACTTGTTGAGCTGCCTCATCAAGCCTAGGACCTGCCAGAAAGCTTATTCCGACTCGAACTGGTCTCCTCCTTGCGGACTGGCAGCTAAGTCTCCGGTCCCCAAAGGCTCATCTTGGGGAGATACGTGGACGTCCTCCTGGGGTTTAGTTGGCTCTGGACGTATCCTGGATGACGATTTAGGAATCGTCTTGGAGTCCTTGGGCTCCCTCCTAGGAGGAACACAGGACTCCAGCAAAGAGGTCCGGAAGGAGGCATCCTCGCGAGCAGCTTCTCTCTGAAGAGGAGGGGTTCCTCCCATTGGTGCCGTGGGAGATAACCCTGCCTCGCTGGACTCTCCTGAGGAAGGAGATAACACGTCCCCAGGAGAAGGAGAAACAGCACGCGTAGGAGAAGGCGTAGAGTCCTCCTAACCGACCTCTTGGGAGCCAACTTCACCCGAGGAGAAGTCACCACGAAGTCCACTCCTCTCCTTCTCTTCAGCGGGGGAGAGCCTGCCGTTGGTTTAAGTCCCATATCAACGAGGGCGGGCTTCACAGCCTGAACCACTGCGTTCATAATGTGACGGAACCAAGGCTGACGGGTAACTGACGCAGTGTCAGTTATTCCCGCTGGAGGGAAGGGGATCTCCTGATCCTTCGGAGTGGACACCACGGGGCCTGCCTGAAAAGAAGAGGAAAAAGTGTTGCATGGACCTCTCCGTAGATCCTTCCTGGTCCTGGTCCTGGTGGGAAAACCTACGTTTGCGCAGAGGCAATCCAGAGGCTGATCTGGAAGTCCGTGTCCCTGTCGGTTGGCTGCGCTGATGTTCCCTGCGGGAATGGGAATCGCGGCGGTTCTCACACGAAAAAGCATTCAAGGAATCGCACGCGGCCGATTTCCGAAGCGCGGGCGCATTGCCGCGTGTGGAAGAATGCGCGTGGGTGCGTACGCTCGCGGGCGAGGGGGCCCGTGGGCGAGACGGCGCGTGGGCGCGTGGGCGCGCAGGCGAAAGGACACGATGGCGAGCGATCGCGTTGGCGAAGGAACGCGTTGGCGCGCACGTGAAGGAGCACGAGACCGCGTGGGTGAAGGTGTGCGCTGAGCACTAGGCGATCGATGGCGGCGCATAGGAGAACGTGAAAGAAGTCACGAGCGACTTGGCGAGCGTTTGCCAGGCAGGGAGCGCTGGCGCGTTGGAGAACGCTGGCGCGATGGCGAGCGATTTCGCGTGCGTTCAGGAGAACGAAGGCGCGTACCACGAACAGGCGAACGACTGCGCGCAGGCGAGTCGGAGGCCTGGGGCGATCAGGCTGGAGAGGGCGAGGGCGCTCAGGAGAGCGCTTGCTCACAGGCGAGTGATCGCGTGAACGTGCAGTAAGGTTACTGCGCACATCTGAAGAGGTGGACGAACGCGCAGACGAACACTCGCGAACAGGAGCTTTAGCTCGCTGTTGCGCCGGAGCAGAAGGACGCGCAGGGACGCGTGGGCGAGGCGACGGGTTAGTACCCTTGCCTAAGTCCAGATCAGGCGATCGTGGACGAGATGATGAACGTTGGCGCGCTAGGCGCACATCAGGCACAGGTTGATCAATAGCACG
>NC_090732.1:138159980-138187480 GCF_036898095.1 Palaemon carinicauda | reverse complement strand
ACAAATGCCTCACTGTTAGTATAATTGGGGCATTCAGTCAACAAATGCCTCACTGTTAGAGGTACTAAACAGTCCTCACAATACGGTTGGTGTTGGCCCTTCAGCAGAAACTCATGTGTCAACCGAGTGTGACCAATACGGAGACGACAAAGAGAAGTCTTCCATTTTCGGGGCATCATATTATACCTCCAAAGAGATACGACATTTGTTACTTCTCTCATTTTATTGCCATCTAGACTATCCCATTGCTGTTGCCATTTATTACAAAGCAATTTCTTGATGGTAGGTAGGAAATTGTTACACGGAATGGGATACCTTCTTAGCAGCAACTCGGATGCAACATTCTTCGCCAGTGAATCTGCCTTCTCATTCCCATACACACCTACATGTGCTGGAACCCAACAAAATCGAACCATTAAACCTCTCCGTCCAATAATAAAAAGCCATTCTAAAATCTTTAAAACTAGAGGGTTGCTAGAATTAAAAACTTCTAAAGCTTGAAGGACACTCCTTGCGTCACTGAAAATTGTAAAATTACCCTCCTTCTCCAACGCTATTTTCTCAATAGCGGTTAATATGCCATACAGTTAGGCAGTAAATATGGAAGCTGTTAGAGGAAGTGCACCTCTACAATTAAAACCATTACTATGTACTCCAAATCCAACGACAGCATCAAATTTAGAGACATCAGTATATATAAAAGTCGATCCTCTATGTTCTTCAACATGTTCCATAAAAAGACCTGGCTTCAAGGTCAGTCATATTCATTTTAACACCAATAAAGTATTTACAAAAAGATATCTCTGGTAATTTCCATGGAGGCGTTGATGATACCTTGAATAGAAGTACCTTACTTCTAATTATATCCAGACTCTTTAATAATCGTTTCACCCGAAAGCCATAAGGTTAAGGAGATTTTGGGTGCAACTCAAAGTATGATGTGTGTCTTACAAGGCTTGCAGTCTGAAAGTCTAAGAGTTAGGGAGTCTGCAATCTAAACCGATACCGAATAATGGAAGACATCGGTAAAGTTCTAGAGCTAACTCTCCAGCATCAACAAGGAGACTTGGGATAGGCGAGGTTCAAAATGCTCCTGTAGACAATCTCATACCAGCATGATGTATTGAGTCTAATATTTTTAACAGGCTTGGGGTGGCTGAAGAGTATATTTCACATCCATAACTAATTTTGGAAAAAATCAAGGCCTTGTATAATTTAAAAATAGTATTGCGGTCTGCCCCCCTTGATGTATGGGACAATACTTTCAAGATAGTCAGAGCCTCAAGACATTTAACTTTTAACGCTTTTAAGGGAGAAACCCATGTAAGCCTACAATCAAATATCAAATATCCATCCAAGTCCGTTCTTGATTAGGCTGTGGGCCCAAGGATGGAAGGTCCAACGATCCTGAAATTGTTGGAGTCTCCCTCCTACCTGAAGCAACTCATTGCTTCTGATTTCCAGAGGATTACCTCCTTGACCGCGTCCTCCCTTATCACCTTTACCTCTTGGGGGGTATCTAAAGGAGCCCCGTTTAGACCCTCTACCCTTGGGAAGAAAGGTAGTAGTCTGCCTCTCGAACGCAGGGTTGAAAGCTGGTGACTGAGCACCCAGCTGCTGAGGCACCATCTGAAAGCTGTTGGGGGTTGAGCCACCATCTGGAGCATCGCGGTCATGGCAACTGTGGGATGTAGTTGTTGTTGCTGTCTGGCAGGGTGAGAGGGCATTCTAGGTCTTTTTGTCTTCCTCTTAGGCTGGGGACCCTCATACGGGGAAGACTTCCTCTTCGCTGACATATCCCACTCCTGGAGGAGGTTTATATTCTCTGTGGCGGCCCTGTCTACAACTTCCTTGACCACTTCACTCAGGAAGAGGTCCTTACCTCAGATACTGGAAGCTATCAGCTTCCTGGGTTCATGCTTTACTGATGCGGATGCAAACACGAACTTCCTACATGCTGTTCTGGCTTTGACAAGGCCATACAGGTCTTTGACCACCGTACCCAAATGCATTTTGGCCATGACCATGTTCATATCTGGGGTTTTACTATTGCTTGCCGTCATCTCCAGACAGTTCTGCAGAGATAGAGATGTGGCCAGTCTTTCTTTTGTCTCTTGCTCCTACGCAAGAGAAAGTCAGACAGCTTAGGGAGATTTTAGCTGAACTGACGTCCAGCGATATCTGCCCCCAACTTCCCGACTGAAAGGGTAAGGTGGACTTCCTTCCAGTCCATATCTTCCGTGGGCAGGACTAGAGATAATGGTCTACACTCGTTGAGTGTAGGGCAAGGTTTGCCTGCCTCTATTGCCTTCATTACAGCTTTAAAGCCTTTCGATGTAAAGGGAAAGGCTGACGAAGCTGGAGCAAGAAAGGTGGGATGCTTTTTGCTAAGGGCTGACACCTTAGAGTTAGTGTAGTCCTTCTGCTTCAGGCTACTTAACAAAAGAGCCTGAGCCTTCTCATGGTCAAGTACTATGACCTCCTTAGGTTCTGTCTCCTCCTTCGATGTTAGTTCCAGCCTCAGACGGACGAAGAAGTCTGGGTAGGCCTGAAAACTAGGCCAGAAGTCAACATCTTCGATGGGGACGGTCCCCAACTTCTCTGAAATGAAGATCTTGCCATAGGTAATAGGTATGTATTCTGCATACCTCCAGGGATTAACGTCAGAGCAAGGTGGGAGATCTTGAACCCTAAGTCTCTTGTGAGACCCACGGGACGCGAGTTGAGCGATTCTTCTTTCCATTTTCGCCTCCCTTACTTCGCCTTGTTTGCGAAGACTCTCCATCAACACCGTGAGATTGGCCAGTGCCTGTCTCACGTCATCCGATGGAGGGGCAGAAGATGTTGAAGGTAACGGCTCACTAGCTGGAACTGACGGAAGGGACTCCGATTCGAACTCGTCATCTTCTTCAGGAGTCAAGGTGGACTCCTCAAGACCTTCCGCTAGAAGGCCCCTCTCGGTGTCCTTAGACACCTCCGACAACTTCTCTTCTTGGTGGATGTCCATGCCTTACATTGCGTCGGAGATGTCCGTATCTACAGCAATCTGGAATCAAGAGATCTCAGGTCGTGGCTGGGGTATGTTGGTCTCAACAAGGAATGCATCCGTTCGCTCGGAAGGGAAGGTCCCGCGGCGTTCTTCTGAAAGCCACGAACCCACCTGCGCAGCTTTTCTTGTGCTGAATCCCTTGACTCCACTGACTTGGGGTCATCAAAAGCCTCGGTAACCAAGACCTTGCAAATATTGCAATCCTGGGGGTCCCAGTACCAGAGAGGTCCCTTGGAAGTGGTGCAGGAGGCATGAGCGCTGCACTTGGGATGGCCACAGAAGTCTTTGCTCCTGACGTTGCAGAAGACTACTTGGCACTTCAGTTGGTCCTCCTGTAAAGAGAGGAAAATTAAATGAGTATGCGGCAGTTTATCTCACCTGATAAACAACTGTATAAAATATTATTATTAATATTTTAACATTACAGCTTAGGATAGACAAGCTAGAAAGGAACTAGGAAAGACACATACCTTTGGTAACCCACATTGCCTGCCAGATGTAACCGATAAGTCTAAAAAAACCTTTATTCTTGGACAACAGGTTACTATTTGACCTGTTGTGGCTGCTCAAGCAAGTGGTTTATTGATTCATTGATTGATTTAAGCTTTTCAGGCATCCTGACATCTAAGGTCATTGATGCCTATATCATTTAGTTTATATACAGCTAGCGCGGGTTGTGATGCCCAAATTAATTTAGGGCATCAGAAACCGCTCAAATATTCGCCAGCTAAAAATCCAGTTTGTATGGCAAGAACGGGTTAAATGACTAATTGGCAACTTTCCTTCATTCCCCCTCACTCTCAAACCAGTTAGAAAATCTCCCTCAGTTGCTGCGATGCATTCGTTAGGAGAACATTTGCGACGGTTATGCTAAGAGTCCCCCTCAATTAATCTTCATTTTTTCGGCCATTAACTCTAGTAGTTTTGGATGAAAATGTCTAGGCCTCGAACTGATCATGATGACATTGTCAGGGTGATCGAGTGTCACCGATTAGGCATGAAAACCAAGGATATAGCTAATCAAACCGGAGTAAATGAGAGGCAAGTTAGAAGGTTGGTTGCACGCTTCTTGGTAGGAGATGGTACCCTCCCGTTTCCCCGACATGGAGGGGGGGCAAGGAAGAAGACTTCGCCTCGTATCATTCGGCTTCTGAAGAGAAATGTTGAAATGAACCCCCGTGTTACTGCCAAACAATTGAAGGAACAAAATTGTAAAGTTCTTGCTGACATATCAGTGCGAACGATACAAAATTGTTTGTCGGGGGAATTGAAATACAAGAAGGGCCCTGCTCGTAAGAAACCTTTCCTCACTAAACGCCACAGAGAAAATAGACTAAGATTTTGTAAGCAGCTTAGCCAATGGCCTGAGGAAGAACTCAGAAAAATCCTCTTCACAGATGAATCAACCTTTTACGTTTCTAATGCGACTGGCAAAAACGTTTGGCGTCGACCGGGATCTGATCCCTTGGACCCCAAATTCCTCACTCCTACCACCAAATTTCCTGCCTATTTGATGGTTTGGGGGGGGGTGTGGGATATAGTGGGGTTACTGAGCTTGTGTTTCTACCCCCCAAGCAGACTGTGAACAAGGAGAGGTATCTCGAACTGCTTCGTTTGCATCTTGAGGATTCGTTTCACCGCACCGATACATCAATCTTTCAGCAGGATGGGGCCCCTGCTCATACAGCTAAGGTTGTTACCCGTTATTTCAGGGAAAATAAAGTTAGTTTTCTTGAAAAATGGCCTGGTAACTCCCCTGATATGTCTCCAATCGAGAACCTCGAAGGAGCTGTACGAGAACCTCATCAACTCCTTCCCCAAACGCCTTGCAGACGTCATCCAAAGGAAGGGTGGCCATTGCAAATATTAATTGAATGAATGATGAGTAATTACAAATAAATTCATAAATCCAAGTTGTGTTTTTTTAATTTTCTTGAATTTTTCTATCTGCCATTTATTTTTTATCTCATTTTTTGCTCAACAGGACATCACAACCTGCGCTAGCTGTATACAAAAAAATTAAAGAATATTCAATTAAAATCATAAAAGTTGAATGTCATTATAAAAGTTAGATAGTTTTCAGAAGACCTGCTTCTAAAATAGATAAAAAAAAATACCACTTGCAAAGTAGGACACATCATGTCCAAGAATCTTGGCAAGGATGAACATGCCACCCTCATCTCGAGCCTCAAACAAATATCTATTCCCTAAGTTATTATAATTGGGGCATTCAGTCAACAAATGCTTCACTGTTAGAGGTACTAAACAGTCCTCACAATACGGTTGGTGTTGGCCCTTCAGCAGAAACTCATGTGTCAACCGAGTGTGACCAATACGGAGACGACAAAGAGAAGTCTTCCATTTTCGGGGCATCATATTATACCTCCAGAGAGATACGACATTTGTTACTTCTCTCATTTTATTGCCATCTAGACTATCCCATTGCTGTTGCCATTTATTACAAAGCAATTTCTTGATGGTAGGTAGGAAATTGTTACACGGAATGGGATACCTTCTTAGCAGCAACTCGGATGCAACATTCTTCGCCAGTGAATCTGCCTTCTCATTCCCATACACACCTACATGTGCTGGAACCCAACAAAATCGAACCATTAAACCTCTCCGTCCAATAATAAAAAGCCATTCTAAAATCTTTAAAACTAGAGGGTTGCTAGAATTAAAAACTTCTAAAGCTTGAAGGACACTCCTTGCGTCACTAAAAATTGTAAAATTACCCTCCTTCTCCAACGCTATTTTCTCAATAGCGGTTAATATGCCATACAGTTAGGCAGTAAATATGGAAGCTGTTAGAGGAAGTGCACCTCTACAATTAAAACCATTACTATGTACTCCAAATCCAACGACAGCATCAAATTTAGAGACATCAGTATATATAAAAGTCGATCCTCTATGTTCTTCAACATGTTCCATAAAAAGACCTGGCTTCAAGGTCAGTCATATTCATTTTAACACCAATAAAGTATTTACAAAAAGATATCTCTGGTAATTTCCATGGAGGCGTTGATGATACCTTGAATAGAAGTACAGTACCTTACTTCTAATAATATCCAGACTCTTTAATAATCGTTTCACCCGAAAGCCATAAGGTTAAGGAGATTTTGGGTGCAACTCAAAGTATGATGTGTGTCTTACAAGGCTTGCAGTCTGAAAGTCTAAGAGTTAGGGAGTCTGCAATCTAAACCGATACCGAATAATGGAAGACATCGGTAAAGTTCTAGAGCTAACTCTCCAGCATCAACAAGGAGACTTGGGATAGGCGAGGTTCAAAATGCTCCTGTAGACAATCTCATACCAGCATGATGTATCGAGTCTAATATTTTTAACCGGCTTGGGGTGGCTGAAGAGTATATTTCACATCCATAACTAATTTTGGAAAAAATCAAGGCCTTGTATAATTTAAAAATAGTATTGCGGTCTGCCCCCCTTGATGTATGGGACAATACTTTCAAGATAGTCAGAGCCTCAAGACATTTAACTTTTAACGCTTTTAAGGGAGAAACCCATGTAAGCCTACAATCAAATATCAAATATCCATCCAAGTCCGTTCTTGATTAGGCTGTGGGCCCAAGGATGGAAGGTCCAACGATCCTGAAATTGTTGGAGTCTCCCTCCTACCTGAAGCAACTCATTGCTTCTGATTTCCAGAGGATTACCTCCTTGACCGCGTCCTCCCTTATCACCTTTACCTCTTGGGGGGTATCTAAAGGAGCCCCGTTTAGACCCTCTACCCTTGGGAAGAAAGGTAGTAGTCTGCCTCTCGAACGCAGGGTTGAAAGCTGGTGACTGAGCACCCAGCTGCTGAGGCACCATCTGAAAGCTGTTGGGGGTTGAGCCACCATCTGGGGCATCGCGGTCATGGCAACTGTGGGATGTAGTTGTTGTTGCTGTCTGGCAGGGTGAGAGGGCATTCTAGGTCTTTTTGTCTTCCTCTTAGGCTGGGGACCCTCATACGGGGAAGACTTCCTCTTCGCTGACATATCCCACTCCTGGAGGAGGTTTATATTCTCTGTGGCGGCCCTGTCTACAACTTCCTTGACCACTTCACTCAGGAAGAGGTCCTTACCTCAGATACTGGAAGCTATCAGCTTCCTGGGTTCATGCTTTACTGATGCGGATGCAAACACGAACTTCCTACATGCTGTTCTGGCTTTGACAAGGCCATACAGGTCTTTGACCACCGTACCCAAATGCATTTTGGCCATGACCATGTTCATATCTGGGGTTTTACTATTGCTTGCCGTCATCTCCAGACAGTTCTGCAGAGATAGAGATGTGGCCAGTCTTTCTTTTGTCTCTTGCTCCCTACGCAAGAGAAAGTCAGACAGCTTAGGGAGATTTTAGCTGAACTGACATCCAGCGATATCTGCCCCCAACTTCCCGACTGAAAGGGTAAGGTGGACTTCCTTCCAGTCCATATCTTCCGTGGGCAGGACTAGAGATAATGGTCTACACTCGTTGAGTGTAGGGCAAGGTTTGCCTGCCTCTATTGCCTTCATTACAGCTTTAAAGCCTTTCGATGTAAAGGGAAAGGCTGACGAAGCTGGAGCAAGAAAGGTGGGATGCTTTTTGCTAAGGGCTGACACCTTAGAGTTAGTGTAGTCCTTCTGCTTCAGGCTACTTAACAAAAGAGCCTGAGCCTTCTCATGGTCAAGTACTATGACCTCCTTAGGTTCTGTCTCCTCCTTCGATGTTAGTTCCAGCCTCAGACGGACGAAGAAGTCTGGGTAGGCCTGAAAACTAGGCCAGAAGTCAACATCTTCGATGGGGACGGTCCCCAACTTCTCTGAAATGAAGATCTTGCCATAGGTAATAGGTATGTATTCTGCATACCTCCAGGGATTAACGTCAGAGCAAGGTGGGAGATCTTGAACCCTAAGTCTCTTGTGAGACCCACGGGACGCGAGTTGAGCAATTCTTCTTTCCATTTTCGCCTCCCTTACTTCGCCTTGTTTGCGAAGACTCTCCATCAACACCGTGAGATTGGCCAGTGCCTGTCTCACGTCATCCGATGGAGGGGCAGAAGATGTTGAAGGTAACGGCTCACTAGCTGGAACTGACGGAAGGGACTCCGCTTCGAACTCGTCATCTTCTTCAGGAGTCAAGGTGGACTCCTCAAGACCTTCCGCTAGAAGGCCCCTCTCGGTGTCCTTAGACACCTCCGACAACTTCTCTTCTTGGTGGATGTCCATGCCTTACATTGCGTCGGAGATGTCCGTATCTACAGCAATCTGGAATCAAGAGATCTCAGGTCGTGGCTGGGGTATGTTGGTCTCAACAAGGAATGCAACCGTTCGCTCGGAAGGGAAGGTCCCGCGGCGTTCTTCTGAAAGCCACGAACCCACCTGCGCAGCTTTTCTTGTGCTGAATCCCTTGACTCCACTGACTTGGGGTCATCAAAAGCCTCGGTAACCAAGACCTTGCAAATATTGCAATCCTGGGGGTCCCAGTACCAGAGAGGTTCCTTGGAAGTGGTGCAGGAGGCATGAGCGCTGCACTTGGGATGGCCACAGAAGTCTTTGCTCCTGACGTTGCAGAAGACTACTTGGCACTTCAGTTGGTCCTCCTGTAAAGAGAGGAAAATTAAATGAGTATGCGGCAGTTTATCTCACCTGATAAACAACTGTATAAAATATTATTATTAATATTTTAACATTACAGCTTAGGATAGACAAGCTAGAAAGGAACTAGGAAAGACACATACAGTACTTATGTTTCCTGTCCAGCCAATTACTGTGACCTCCCCCAAAATTAAAGCCTAGAGTTTTCCTATTCGGGAAACCCAAGGGAAGGGTTCAAACCCCTAGGGGTAGATAAGTGTAACTTAACACTGACCCTTCCCAAGGTTTTAATAATGTGGGATAAATAGTAACTGATTATCTATCAGTTTGTTGAAAGAAATCTTTTCCTTCAATATATGACTGGTCTGAACAATATACTGTGCAAGGATACACACGATATGTTGGAAAATAACTACTGTATAATATATACTATAGTTTTCTGTCTGCAGTATGACCTATACTGCAAATATACTGGCTACTGTATAATCATATACTGTAGTTTATGCCGGCTAGGCTAGCACCTGGTGGCAGATCAGGGGCAGCACTTGGCAGCACCGGCCTAGTCGGCTTGTCGCCGGCTGGGTTAGTACCTGACGGCACCAGCCCAGCCGGCGAAGTACCTGGCAGCACTAGCTGACAGAGAGAAAGCATGGAGTGAAGGGTTACCTTATTAATGTATGTTTACAATAAATAAGGGTGTAAGTATATAATCTTACTGCCTTCCTCCAGAATGAGGATTCAAATGGAAGGGGAGAATGTATCATTAAGGCTTCCATCCAACCACAACACAGTTGCTGGTCACTAACGGTCCCGGGTATGTGGATGGCAGTCCAAGAAAGGACTGAAGTACACTCTACAGAATAGGGGTCTCCCACCGGCAGCCGCCACACCAGGCACAGTTTTTCCTGGAGCCTTGCATCCCTAAGGGAAGATTGAGCGACTAAACAGCTGCTATGTAGGAGCCCCGCCAAGCCCCACAACTCGCCGGCAAGCGGTGAGATTGCAGGACGACGACCAAAGGGTTGCGATGGCTAGGCCATCGCTAAAGGACAGAGGGGGCAGGGAAAAAGGGTCTTGTATAAAGTGTGGAAGAAAGCGGCAGGGTTGCCGCCCCTACCACACAAGGAAGAAACTCTGTTTCAATATCGGCACCATCCTAGGCGGCAGAAGAATATCTATTCCTCAGCCTAGGGTCTGCCGAAATGGTGTTAAGAGGAGGCGGCAAGATTGCCGCCGTCTCTCAACAGGGAAGAAACATCGTTTCAGTGTCGGCGCCATCCTAGGCGGCAGAAGAATGTTTATTCTTCAGCCTAGGGTCTGCCAACACAGGACTAGTCTTCTATACCGCAGGGGAGAAGGTGGCGGCATCATCCAACCACTTCAAGTGCGGCCTGGGGAGGCATAGCCTCCTATGCCGGCAGCAGAAGCCGGCAAGGGAGTCACTACTCACCCTGCTGCTCTGCCGTCAGCAAAGACTGAATACTCTGAGGTTCTGTCTAGAAACCCAAAGCCGGCTACCTGCCGGCAAGGGTAAGAGACAGAAAACCCTAGCCTATTCAAGCCTGAGTGTCTACTCTATGGCAGGACCAAATTAGGGTTGTTGCCTGGGCAGCACTCAGAGGGAGAAGAGATTACCCCTAAATCTCCACTAGAGATGAGTATCAAGTTATATAATAATTCTAGGAGATATGTATCTCCTTATGAATTGATAAAACGATACACGACGGTAAACCGGGAATATGTATGAAAGTATACTAAAGCGCATAGGCTAGCTAGCCTAGCACAGGGTGAGACTCCGGTTACCTATATCACCGAAACTCTAACATATACGATCGATAGGTAGAGGAAATGTATGCAATGTTATGTATAAATCTTTACAGGTATAATGTGCCTAAATAGGTTATATTTTATTAATGCTATTACCACTAGGAAAGTAGACTTATATCATGCATGATAGTAAAATGAAGCGCGTAGGATAGGAAGCCTGCGCGGGCGAGGTTCGGTTACCTAAATCGCCGAAACTCTAAAGAAAACAATTGACATATATATCATCCTAGTATTACTTTAATTGAATAGCCTCAAAATATAAATGCTATTACAACCGGGAATGTCGTTCGACTAACTAAATAACACATGCGTTATGAACAACAGTGCCCATGGCGCCTACGGTGAGCGGCTAACCTGCAAACACTTTAAATTACTCTAATTTCACTGTGAAGCAGGAGCTAAGAATTATACACTGTAAAGAATAAATACTGTACTCAACTTTCCAGAGGCAGAAGAGGCTGGAGATTGCATTGTGAAATCCGTAATATTGAGCACAAACGTTAGAGCGACAGGGAAAACCACTGTGCGAAACTGCTACGAATATAGGAATAATGTGCTATTTTGACATACAGCGCCATCTGGATACTCAATAGTAGTATGGGAGGAAGGGTACCTTGTTAACGGCTCCCCTTCTATTTTTGCCACTTTCCCCCTCGAAGTGAAAACGCTATTCAGGGTGAAGATTGCTATGTGTCGTATCAAGATATATGTCCCCTGATTTATGCGATATCCTTAAGAGAAACTTTAAGGATATTCGCGCCAGGAGTTAGAATTCTGGAGACCTAAAGGTAAATTCTCTGGGAATATCATTGTAGCAAATATCCCTTAGAAAGCTACTTATAGGAACCTTCCATTAGGACGACATGGCTTGAGCCCAACAAACAGATTTTGAGCGAAGCAAAAAATCTATTTCTGGGTGAGGTAGCCATGTCGTCCTGATGGAAGTTCCTTTAAAGTGGCTTCCTAAGTTATATTTGACTACAGTGATATATCTCAGAGAATTTTACCTTAACGTATCCAGAATTCTAACTCCTGGCGCGAATATCCCTAACTTTCACCTTTAGGGATATCGCATAATATCAGAGGACGTATTCTTGACACGCCACATAGCTATCTTCACCCTGAATAGCGTTTTCGCTTCGGGAGGGGAAAGTGGCAAGAATCAAAATCGAGCCGTTATTAAGGCACGCACGACTCCTTACTGTTTTGAGTACCTGTATGACGTCACGACCGGGCGCCATCTTGTCATTCCTTGTAGCGTTAGCGAGGTGCTACAGATACAGTACTTTCGGGAGGGATTCTTTCAGCCTTTTATAAAAGGAAGGTGGGTCCATCAGGACATAGCTACCTCGCCCAAAAATAGAATTTTCGCTTCACTCAAAATCCGTTTTTTGGGCTCAGGCCATGTTGTCCTGATGGAAGTTTACCGGAGCATTAATGTATCTGTGGATTTTCCATTAGTGCCTAAACGGCAAGATAAATTTTTCCGGGCGAAGCGTTCATGGCGCAGATCCAGTTGATGATGAAAACTATGAGCAAGGAACAGCAAGAGACGAGAGAGGAATTCAGGGAAGCACACTGCGCGGCCGCTTCTCGCAGCTCCCCCAAGCAGCCCAGAGTCTCTGACTTACCCTAATGCTTCGAAACCAACCCCTGGAGGTATGTGGAGTTCATGCCCATGATAAATGGGAAACTCTACGTCTCGGAGAAGATGGGGGCCATACCCCTTGACAATCTCCAATTCTGGCCGAACTTTGCGGCTTACCCGGAGTGCTTCATCAGGTTGAAGAACGAACCTGCGTCTAAAGAAGAGACGGAACCTAAGGAGGTCATGGTCTTTGATCATGACAAGGCACAGGTTCTCTTGACAAGTAGCCTCAAGAATGCAGGATACACGAACTCGAAGGTTTCTGCTTTGAGCAAGAGGAACCCTACTTTCCTTGCTCCTTCCTCCAGAGCTTTTCCCTTTACATTTAAAGCTCTCCACTGCGTACTAAAAGCAGTTGATGCGGGCAAACCATGCCCTACGCTAGAGGAGTGTAGACCATTGTCTCTAGCCCTGCCTACGGGCGAGAAGGACTGGAACGAGGTCCATCTAAACTTCTTGATCTCAAAATTAGATCCAGATATCGCAGGACAGCAGTTCAACGAGAACCTACCGAAGTTGTCGGACTTTCTTCTGCGAAAAGAAGAGGAGACAAAAGAGACACTAGCCGCCTCTCTGTCTCTCCAGAACTACATGGAGATGTGTGCAGGCTTTTCAAGTACCCCAGATATGTACACGGTCCTAGCCAAGATGCACATGGCTACACTAGTAAAGGACATGTATGCTTTCGTGAAGGCCAGGAGGGCCTGTAGAGAGTACGTGTTTGCCAATGCAACGGTCAAGTACGAGCCCAGGAAGCTGATCACTTCGTGTATCTGGGGCAAGGACCTCTTCCCAAAGGAAGTAGTCCAAGAGGTAGTTGCTAAAGTCACCAAGGAGAATAGGAACCTTCTCCAAAAGTGGGGCATGTTTTCCAAAAGGAAATCATCCTGACGCTGGTCCCCAACCCAAGAACAGGAAGACGAAGAAGCCACGAGTGCCTCATAGACCTGCGCAACATCCCACTATTACCATGACCACAGTGCCCCAAATGGTTGCCCAGCCACAAACCACTTTTCAGATGGTGCCTCAGCAATAGTAGCCCAGTCACCAGCCTTTGAGAGGCACACCACTACCTTTCGCCCCAGAGGTAGATGATCTAAAAGAGGTTCCTCAAGAAACCCCTCAAGGGGTAGAGGAGGACGTGGTCAGGGTAACAAACCCTCCGGATCATCTAAGCAATGAGATGCTCCAGGTAGGAGGAAAACTCTCCCACTTTCGGGATCATTGGACCTTCGATCCCTAGGCCCACAGTCTAATCAAGAATGGACTAGTGTGGAAATGGAACAGAACTCCACCTTCCTTTCCTCAATTCTTCCAACACCCACCCCCTTTTGGAAGAATATACCTTAGAACTCTTGAACAAAAAGGTCATAAGGAAGGCAAAGTCCATCAAATTCCAGGGAAGGCTGTTTTGTATTGCCAAGAAAGACTCGGACAAACTCAGAGTCATTCTAGACTTGTCTCCACTCAACAAGTTCATCGAGAACAAGTTCCAGACGTTAACCTTACAACACATAAGGACCCTGTTACCGAAAGGGGTGTACACAATCTCAACCGACCTAGCAGATGTTTACTGGCACCTTCCAGTCAGTCGCCCCCTCTCCTACTACCTAGGATTCAAGTTACAGAAGACAAAGTATGTCTTCACAGCCATGCCCTTCGGACTGAAAATAGCCCCAAGGATATTCACAAAACTTGTGGACACTGTCGTACAACAGCTACACTTACAAGGCATTCAGGTAGCAGCATACCTGGACGCGACTGGCTGGTGTGGACAGCATACAAGACAGCTTGTCTGCAGGCAGCCACAAAGGTGATAAAGTTCCTGGACCATCTAGGCTTCAAGATGAACTACAAGAAGTCTCACCTCTCTCCAGCTCAAGAGTTTCAATGATTGGGAATCCAATTGAACTTGCAGTCACACCGCCTCTCCATTCCACCGAAGAAGAAGAGAGAGATTGCGGGTTCTGTCAAGAGATTACTGAAATCCAACAAGATTTTAAGATGCCAACAGGAAAGAGTACTGGGCTCTCTCCAGTTCGCAGCAGTAACAGACCCAGTGCTGAGAGCACAACTAAAGGATGCGTCAGGAGTCTGGAGAAGATACACATCAAACGCTCGAAGAGATCAACAGAAATCGATACCGACCTTACTGCGATCGCTTCTGAGGCCGTGGTCGAAGGTCAAGAGCCTAGCAAGGACAATTCCCTTACAACCACCTAAACCGTCAGTAGTTATCCACACGGATGACTCACCGGAAGGATGGGGAGGTAATTCCTATCAAAGGAAAGTACAAGGGAACTGGTCACACCAGTTCAAGACCTTTCACATCAACATTCTGGAAGCCATGGCAGTCTTCCTGACGTTGAAGAAAATATCCCCTCACAGATCAGCCCACGTCAAGTTGGTCTTGGACAGCGAGGTGATAGTAAGATGTCTGAACCGACAAGGCTCTAGATCGCCCTACATCAATCACATGATGTTGGCCATCTTTCGCTTGGCAAGAAAGAAAGGATGGCACTTATCAGCAGTTCATCTACAAGGGTTCCGCAATGTGATGACGGACGCTCTATCCAGACAAAAGCCAATTGAGTCAGAATGGTCCCTAGACACACTCATTCTTCTTCATCTTGGAAAAAGTCCCAGATCTGCAGATCGACCTCTTCGCAACGAGCGACAACAAGAAACTACCTCGATATGTAGCCCCCTACGAGAACCCTCGGGCAGAAGCGATGGTTGCCATGTCCCTCGATTGGTACAGATGGAATCATATCTATCTGTTACCTTCAACAAATCTCCTGCTGGAGGTCCTCAACAAGCTGATATCCTTCAAGGGGACAACAGCAGTAGTGGCCCCCAAATGGCCCAAGAGCAATTGGTTCCCTCTGGTGATAGAACTGAGGCTGAGGCTGTTTCCTCTACCAAACCCAGTTCTATCTCAACTCGTTCAGAAGTCGACTGTCTACGCTTCATCATTGAGAACCCAAAACCTACATCTCATGATTTTCTCGCCTTAGCAGCCAAGAAAAGGTTTGGGATCTCAAAAGACAGCATCAACTTTATAGAAGAATACAAGACAAAGTCAACCAGAAGACAATATGAATCGACTTGGAAGAAGTGGGTCTCACTTGTCAAAGTAAACAGACCGGCAGAAATCTCGATAGACTTCTGCCTGCCCTTCTTCATTCACCTCCATGAGCAAGGCCTAGCTTCCACCACGATAACAACGTGTAAGTCAGCTTTGACTAGACCTCTTCTCTACACCTTCCAGGTGGACCTGTCGAACGAAATCTTCCATAAGATTCCAAAAGCATGCGCTAGACTTAAACCAGCAACCCCTCTAAAGCCCATATCATGGTCCTTGGACAAAGTCTTGCACTACACTTTCAACTTGAACAATGAAGATTGTTCCCTAAAGGATCTAACACAGAAAGTGATATTCTTGTTTGCTATAACCTCAGGGGCTAGAGTTAGTGAAATAGTGGCCCTATCTAGAAACGAAGGCCATATTCAGTTCACAGAAGAGGGAGAGCTGAATCTTTTTCCCGATCCTACCTTTCTCGCCAAAAACGAGCTTCCTACCAAGTGGTGGGGTCCTTGGAGAATCTGCCCTCTGTAGGAAGATGTCTCTCTATATCCAGTAGAGTGTCTTACGGTCTATCTTCGAAGAACTTCAAACTTCAAGGTGTATCTTCGAAGAACTTCGGACTTCAAGGAAGGACAGCTCTTCATAGGCGAAACCTCAGGATCAAACTTATCCCTAAAACAACTGAGGGCAAAACTCACCTACTTTATTCGTAGAGCGGATCCTGACAGTGCACCCGCAGGTCACGATTCTAGAAAAATTGCTTCCTCGCTGAACTTCTTTCACCATATGGACTTTGACAGACTCCGCTCATATACTAGTTGGAAATCCTCTATAGTCTTTTATAAACATTAAGTGAAGCAAGTGCATGAAATAAAACACTTTGTGGTGGCGGCAGGTAGTGTTATAAAACCTGTCGTCTAGTGCTGCGATGAACAGTGAACTGTTTAGGACTTTACAGTGTAAAGGGTGAACAGGTATTAGCATCTTTGAGTGTAATACCTTTTAATGAGAATCACTATGGTGATTCTTGGACTGTTCTATATAGGTATAAAATCTAACCAATAACACCAGTGCCGTGTGAACATTCGTACACAGTGTTAAAACATATCCAACATCTAAGTGAAATCAATTTAATAATTTCACAATAGTGAGTGGCACCTGTTTTACTAATATATATTTCGTCCCTTACAGGTTACAAATATATATATATATATTTATTGAAGATGTTGATTATGTAAAAGATTCTATTTATGATACATTCGTTGTTGTATCTATTTTCTGTCTATACAAATAAATACATGAAATGTATTTTCATCTTATTCGCCCTACATGAAACCGAATAAATTTTCCTGTCTTTTATTTTCCTAGAAATAAAAATACTTGATAGTGTACCTCTGTAAGAAAAACCTGGTAATAGCTAAAGTTCCACCTTGCTCCTACGAATACAACCTTGACACTTTATAGTCGGTATCGACATACAGTATTCCCTGCAGGGGGCAGGAAGCTCAAAGTTAGTTCCAAACTTAGTGGATATGACAAATAACAGTAATGTCATATATACATTTGGTCTGGGAGACCATATAAGAATCTTAGTCAAGGTAAAGGCACTTATACAAACCCACAGATATAGTACTTTCGAGTAATTCTCTGGTAAACTTCCATCAGGACGACATGGCTGTGCCCAAAAAATGGATTTTGAGCAAAGCGAAAAATCTATTTTTGGGTGATATGGCCATGTCGTCCTGATGGACCCTCCCTCCTTTCAAAAAATGAGTATACATCTATATAACAGGTCCCCACTCGAAATTACTGTATCTGCGGCTACCCATGCTTAATTACAGCAAGGAATAGTTCACCAGGGTGGTACCGCGAGGGGATCCAACAGGTAACCTTGATAACGGCTCCCCTTCAATTTCGCCACTCTTCCCCCTCAAAGCGAAAACTCTATTCGGAGTGAAGATTGCTATGTGTCGTATCAAGAAATACGTCCCCTGATATTATGCGACATCCTTAGGAGTTATATTAAGGATACTCGCGCCAGGAGTTAGAATTCTGGAGACCTGTGGTCAATTCTCTGGGAGTATCACTGTAGCCAAATATCCCATAGAAAGCTGCCTAAAGGAACCTTCCATCAGGACGACATGGCCTTATCACCGAAAAATAGATTCTTCGCTTTGCTCAAAATCTGTTTTTTTCCTAATAAAGCAGCACAGGAAGGAGTCATCGCTAATAAAAAGCACAAGAAAATAGTTACAGTCTATAAACAAAGGTCTGAATAGAACTGACTCTAAGTTCCAGTACACTGTCGGAGGATTGACCTGGTAATCGAGAACTGTCAGTTTGACAGTCTGACTGGTAGAGCCTGGCTTCACCTAATCCGGGTCAGGGCATCTCCAGTTATTTTTCCTTCACGGGGAGGAACGGGGTTCTGGGGGGCTTGCCCCCCAGCTGGGGGTTGTGACCTGGGAACTACTAGGTTAAGTTAGGTGGGTTTGTTAGTTCTATACCCTTTACAAATCTCAAAACTGATAAATAATCATGTTTTGGCCAGTTTTCAGCCACTTACATGAACCATATATTTTACCAACTGATCATCTTGGGCTTATTTTGCATTTCTGACCATTATTATTGCTCAATTCAGTTCAGTTGTTGGGCGGAGGGATTCGCCTTTCCATCGGCACCTCGCTGGTTTTCTTCTTTATTCTAATTCATTTATTTTTTTCTCTCTTTTTTTCCACATTTGATAAATATATTATTTTCTTTTCTCTATTCCTTCTTTCTTAAACAGCACATTTCCTATTATCATCTTCTTTTCTTCTTCATATGGCTGTTGTAATTCCACTATTTTTCTTCTCTCGTCGCTGAGGTCTGGACAGTCAAGAATGAAATGGGCGAGGTCTTCAGTAACTGCCCCACATAGCTTGCATTCTACCCTCCCTCCTACTTCATGTCTTTTCCTATCATCTAATTTCAAACAGTTGGCGCTAGCTCTATACATAATGATAGAATCAGGTTTGTTATCATAAAACATTTCTTCTACTATTTGACCTTTTACTTATTTGTATATTTCTAAACTATTTTTCTCTTTTATCTAATCCCTCCAATTTTTACCATCTACTTCTCTAATCTTGGCCTTGAGCTCTACTCTTCCCATTCTCCTAAAGGTTCGATCGTTCATTTCCATATCTTTCATCCATTTAATGCAAATCACTAGTTTATGACATTACCTCAACCCAAAAAAAACAGGTTTCCCACTGAGGTCCCCCCCCTTGTCTTTATACTGTATAAGGGGGTTCAAAAACTCATAAAAGGGTGGTTTGCTCCAATAATCATGGTCAGAAATGCATAAAATACAAGATAGCAAGTAAGAAAAATGTTATTTTCATTAGTAAAATAAATTTTTGAATATACTTACCCGATAATCATGTAGCTGTCAACTCCGTTGCCCGACAGAATTCTACGGGAGGGATACGCCAGCTATCACTATACTAGAAGGGGGTGTACTCACAAGCGCCACCTGTGGCCAGGTACTACAGTACTTGTTGTTGACGCCACCTCACTTTTTCCTCGGTCCACTGGTTCTCTATGGGGAGGAAGGGTGGGTCAATTAAATCATGATTATCGGGTAAGTATATTCAAAAATTTATTTTACTAATGAAAATAACATTTTTCAATATTAAACTTACCCGATAATCATGTAGCTGATTCACACCCAGGGGGGTGGGTGAAAAACCAGTGTACAAGACTAAAGGATAGCTAAGTATCCCGTATTTCATATAATCAGTTATCCACAATAACAATGAAATAATAAGTACCTGGTAAGGAAGTCGACTTGAACCGTTACTCTGCCTTTAATAAGATCGTCTTCCTTACTGAGCGCAGCGTTCCTCTTGGAAGGCTGAATCAACTCAAAGGTGCTAAAGTATACAGGGCTTCAACCCATACTAAAGGACCTCATCACAACCTTTAACCTCGGCGCTTCTCAAGAAAGAATTGACCACCCGCCAAATCAACAAGGATGTGGAAGGCTTCTTAGCCGACCGTACAACCCATAAAAGTATTCAAGAGAAAGGTTAAAAGGTTATGGGATTATGGGAATGTAGTGGCTGAGCCCTCGCCTACTACTGCATTCGTTGCTACGAATGGTCCCAGGGTGTAGCAGTACTCGTAAAGAGACTGGACATCTTTGAGATAGAATGATGCGAACACTGACTTGCTTCTCCAATAGGTTGCATCCATAACACTCTGCAGAGAATGGCTCTGTTTGAAGGCCACTGAAGTAGCCACAGCTCCCACTTCATGTGTCCTTACCTTCAGCAAAGCAAGGTCTTCTTCCTTCAGATGAGAATGTGTTTCTCTAATCAGAAGCCTGAATAGTAAGAAACTGAGTTCTTAGAACTTGGAAAAGAAGGTTTCTTGATAGCACACTATAAGGCTTCTGATTGTCCTTGTAAAGGTTAAGACCTTTTTAGATAGTACCTAAGAGCTCTAACTGGGCAAAGTACTCTCTTCAGTTCATTCCCCACCAAGTTGGACAGGCTTGGGATCTCGAACGACTTAGGCCAAGGACGTGAAGGAAGCTCGTTTAGCAAAAACCAAGCTGCAAGGAACATGTAGCCGTTTCAGATGTGAAAACAATGATCCTGCTGAAGGCGTGGATCTCACTTACTCTTTTAGCTGTTGTCAAGCACACGAGGAAAAGAGTTTTTAATGTGAGGTCCTAAAAAGAGGCTGATTGGAGAGGTTCAAATCTTGATGACATAAGGAACCTTAGGACCACGTCTAGATTCCAGCCTGGAGTGGACAACCGACGTTCCTTTGAGGTCTCAAAAGACCTAGGGAGGTCCTGTAGATCTTTGTTGGTGGAAAGATCCAAGCCTCTGTGGCGGAAAACCGCTGCCAACATACTTCTGTAACCCTTGATCGTAGGAGCTGAAAGGGATCTTACTTTCCTTAGATATAACAGGAAGTCAGCAATCTGGGTTACAGTGGTACTGGTTGAGGAAACTGCATTGGTCTTGTACCAGCTACGGAAGACTTCCCCTTGAGACTGATAGATTCTGAGAGTGGATGTTCTCCTTGCTTTGGCAATCGCTTTGGCTGCCTCCTTCGAAAAGCCCCTAGCTCTTGAGAGTCTTTCGAAAGTCTGAAGGCAGTCAGACGAAGAGCGTGGAGGATTGGGTGTACCTTCTTAACGTGAGGTAGACTTAGAAGGTTCACTCCTAGAGGAAGAGTCCTGGGAATGTCGACCAGCCATTGCAGTACCTCTAAGAACCATTCTCTCGCGGGCCAGAGCGGAGCCAACCAACGTCAGCCGTGTCCCTTTGTGAGAGGAGAACTTCTGAAGTACCCTGTTGACAATCTTGAACGGCGGGAATGCATACAGGTCGAGATGGAACCAATCCAGCAGAAAAGCATCCACGTGAACTGCTGCTGGGTCTGGAATCGGAGAACAATACAACAGGAGTCTCTAGGTTATCGAGGTAGCGAACAGATCTATGGTTGGCTGACCCCACAGGGCCCAAAGTCTGCTGCAAACATTCTTGAGAAGGGTCCACTCTGTGGGGATGACCTGACCCTTCCGGCTGAGGTGATCTGCCATGACATTCATACCGCCCTGAATGAACCTCGTTACCAGTTAGCTTTCGATCTTTAGACCAGATGAGTAGGTCCCTTGCGATCTAGAACAACTTCCACGAAAGAGTCCCTCCCTGCTTGAAGATGTAAGCCAGGGCTGTGGTGTTGTCAGAGTCCACCTCCACCACTTTGTTAAGCTGGAGGGACTTGAAGTTTATCAAGGCCAGAATAACCGCCAACAACTCCTTGCAATTGATGTGAAGTGTCCTTTGCTCCTGATTCCATGTTCCCGAGCATTCTTGTCCGTCCAAAGTCGCACCCCAGCCCGTGTCTGATGCGTCCGAGAGGAGACGGCGGTCGTGTTTCTGAACAGCCAAAGGTAGACTTCCTTGAGAAGAAAGCTGTTCTTACACCACGCGAGAGAAGACCTCCTCTCTTCGGAAACAGGAACTGAGACCGTCTCTAGCGTCATGTCCTTTATCCAGTGAGCAGCTAGATGATACTGAAGGGGGGGGGAGGTGGAGTCTCCCTAACACGATGAACAGGGCCAGCGATGAAAGTGTCCCTGTTAGACTCATCCACTACCTGACTGAGCATCGGTTCCTTCTCAGCATGCATTCTAGGGCTTGGAAGATCCTTGGGGCCGACGGAAAAGCCCGAAAAGCTCGACTCTGAAGATCCATACCCAAGGAGACAATGGTCTGGGATGGGACGAGCTGAGACTCCTCAAAATTGACCAGGAGGCCCAGTTCCTTGGTCAGATCCATAGTCCATTTGAAAATCTCCAGACAGCGACGACTTGTGGGAGCTCTTAAAAGCCAGTCGTCTGACGGAGCCGGACACAAGATCATGGTACTGCTGCACAGTCTGCTGACACACTTTGCGCTAATCACTTATCACTTTGATTTTCTGTTTGCACTTATTTCACTGAACTCGAAACTTTAAGTGGTTTGTACCTGAAACACGCAATTCTATCCTTTCTCAAAAGTTAGTAATTGCGAAAACAGAATTACAATGTAACAGAAAAATCTAATGAAAGATAAATAATTCAGTGGCTGGAAAGAGACTAAACACTAGATCACTCTAGAAACGTTTACCTTCTTCCCCTAAAGAGACTAGGGAGAAGAGCAAAAACGATAACAACGTTACTCGCTTGAATGAAACGTTTATCCTCCTCTTTCTCCCTCCGTCTCTATCTCTCTCTCTCTCTCTCTCTCTCTCTCTCTCTCTCTCTCTCTCTTGACTTAGAACCTGAGAGAAGAGCCCAATCATATCGTTAAAACATATTATTGTTAAAGGAAAAAACTGAAATATTTCCCAAAATGAAAAGTTCCTTTATTAGGATTAAAACCATTAAGTTAAGAAAGAATGAACAAAACGCTAGACACGGTTACTCTTACTGCAACGTGAAACCGTGAAAATTCTTTCTCTATCGTAACGATAGAGCGCAAGTTGAACGTTCTGAACGTCAACAACTGCAGAGACAAAACAAAACGTTAGTTCAACTTTGAAAACAGTACGAGACTATCAAAGAAATTCTTTCAAAGACATTAAAATAGCATAATATGTTAACAGGTAAAACCGAAATGACGGGCTCAATGTTAATTAACTTCGGTACCAAGAAACGACCGCCTACTATTAGGAAGGTCGAATATAAACAAATATAAAAATTAATTTTAATAAGTTTATAACTTTTGTTAAGCAAAATTAAAAAAGAGAGTCTATACTCTCTTAGACACCATAATTAAACAAATTAATTCCAAAAGCTAACTAAGCTAATATAGAAGTTTCCAGTATAGCGAATAGCTGCAAATTTTAGAGAAATACTTCACCAAACCGTGAACAATACTCCAAAATCATAAGCGTATCCAAGAACGTCTTGCCGAAAGCACGACAGAGGAAAAAGTGAGGTGGCGTCAACAACAAGTACTGTAGTACCTGGCCACAGGTGGCGCTTGTGAGTACACCCCCTTCTAGTATAGTGATAGCTGGCGTATCCCTCCCGTAGAATTCTGTCGGGCAACGGAGTTGACAGCTACATGATTATCGGGTAAGTTTAATATTGAAAAAGTAGTTTTTTTCCTAGGTTACATTGCCCTGTAATACAGTAAAATAATACCCATAAGGATGCTAACGTTATCGTAACGTGAGTGAAGTGATACGGATTAACATATATATAACAAAGAGCATTATATTGGGTTTGTGACCTGGGAACCCCTAGGTTAGGTTAGGTGGGTTTGTTAGGTTCTGTACCCTTTTTGTACTTTTTTATATATTGTGTAAAGGTTATATGGAAAAATTCTTTAAAATACACATGATAATATTACCTTAGCATTGCTAACGTCAGCAATGCCACCATAACGCTGGTAACGCTGTGTATCATTGGTAACGCTGTGTATCGTTGGTAACGTTGCTAATGTTACAGTTCTCAGTACATACGTGAGTGAAGCGACACAATGTTTGAACAAGTCATTATATTTGAACATTTTAACAAAATATATATAAAAACATATTTAAACATTTTAACAGAAAATATATGATTTCCTGAAGAAAATAACATGATTTAACCGGTTTTCACCTTCATTTTATCCGTAATAGCAGCAACCACTTCGGCTACTTAAAGTTGGTCGAACTGGTTGTTCTGTTGGTTTGCGGTTGAAATGAAGGTCAAATTCAGTCAAATCACATTATTTACTACAGGAAATCCTATTTTCTGTTCGAAATCAGAATCTGTAATACAGTAAAACTTACCATATTATCATACCCATGATTGTACCTCATTAATCCTTTCTCCTTCTAATGACATTTCCTCTTCCATAGCATACTCCGTCCTCATCATCTCAGCCTTTCATCTATTTATCTTCAGCCAAACCTCGTGTGATATTTTATGCATTCTGGTAATTAAGCATTGCAAATCCTATGTTGTTCTGCTAACAAGGACAGCATCAGCATACTCTAGGTCTACCAATTTCCCATCACCAATCCAGTCCAATCCTTCTCCACGACTGTTCTACGCATTACAAAATCCATAACGAGGAGAAACAAAATAGGGGACAGCATTCATATAGCATTAAACAAATCTACTGGAGCCAGAGTCAGACTCATATTGTGCAGGCCTACGATAGTCAAATTAAAGTAGCAACAACTTACCACAGATTCAGATTGTTTGCTTGGGTCTAAATAAGTCCCTAAAAGTACTTCAACTGGGGTTTCTTTGCAAAATTGCACAGTAACGACAATACGTTAACAAGGTAATCAATACTTTTAACAGTCGTTTCACTTGCTGTGCTAAGAGCTCCCAGAGTAGACAGACTTTTGTTGTGATCTGATTCTCCTCTTCTTCCTCTCAACAAGGGAGTTAGGGGGACAGGACGCGAGCATCTGGCAACTAATATTCCGAGAAACTTCTTCTCATCTCTCTTGTTATTGTAACTTAGCAAGCTACGTATATACAACTAAAATAACTGTGAATAGAAAGGAACCATATTTGCTATGATAACCCACTACTTATAGGTCTTAGGTTGTCCTATCAGTGCTGTTTATTTTGGAGACATTACTGACCCTTATTTGCTCTTTATTTTTAGCACAACCGTCGGACCCCATTTGGTCCATTTGGCGACATTATCGGCTGGTCTTCTTTGCTAGTCTGTGTGCATTTGATTTTCTTCAAATACTTATGCATTATATCTCTTCGTATTAATACATCTTAATGTGTACTTGAATGTCTACTACTTTATACGGGTTTTCAATATATACTTATAGTTCTATGAGAAAGTTATGTTGAACATGTTTTGTGTTCCCATGGTAAGAATCCTATGTGGTTAAAGGTATTATTTCAGGATGAATCGTTTTACTTTATACCATGGTTTACACCAAACAATCTTGAGAGTGCTTGTAAATTAGTCTATTGGTATGGATTTTTTGAAAATATAAACATATTTTCTATTCCAATGGATTTTCTGTAAACTTAAAAACGAAATCATGAATAATTTCAAGTGCAAATCATTGGGTTAAAATCATAGCATACAAATTTTCAGTTAAAAAAAAAATCAATGAAATGTGATCATGCATATTTTTTTCACATAATCATACAATTATATCACCCACCAATTAGAATTACCAGATTTTATAAAACAAAATACACGAAGATTTAAGCATAAGCTTGTGATTTGTTAGTCCATCGTGATATCTAGGCCAACTAAGCTACAGAAGGCAAATAAGAATTAAACCAGTGAGGTATTCTGTTAGATTTGGGTCCGAAATTCTAGAATTATTATTATTATTATTATTATTATTATTATTATTATTATTATTATTATTATTATTATTATTATCTAAGCTACAATCCTAATAATGGAAAAAAATAGCACAGCGTGGAAATGAAATATTTAAAAACTACAAAGGAAGTAATGAGCGACAAATCATACAGTAACAACATTAAAATAGATCGTTCTTAAATAAATAATAAAAAATACTTATGTCAACATGTTCAACATAATAACATTCGCTGCAAGTTATTATTATTATTATTATTATTATTATTATTATTATTATTATTATTATTATTATTATTATTACAAGCTAAACTATAACCCTAGTTGAAAAAAACAAAACAAGAAGCTATATGCCCAACGGCTCCCACAGGGAAAAAAAAATCACAGAGACGAAAGGAAACAAGGAAATAAATAAACTACAAGAGAAGTACTAAACAATCAAAACAAAATATTATAAGAAGAGTAACAAGAATAAATTAAATCTTTCATAATAAACTATAACTAAAAAAAAGGGACGAAGAGATATTAATATAGAACAGCGTGACCAAGTGTGTACCCTCACAAGAAAACTATAGTCAATTTCTTTTAATGAGGCGCATTTGCACCTACTCGCAACGGTGCCCTTTTAGCTCGGAAAAGTTTCCTGATCGCTGATTGGTTAGAATTATCTTATCCAACCAATCACCATTCAGGAAACTTTTCCGAGCTAAAAGGGCACCCCTGCGAGTCGGTGCAAATCTGTCTCGCTAAAAAAAAATTGACTACAGTAGGTTGGCCAGGACACTAGCCGCCTGTCGAGATACTACCGTTAGAGAGTTATGGGGTCCTTTGACTGGCCAGACCTTGCTACATTGGATCTTTCTCTCTGGTTACGGTTCATTTTCCCTTTGCCTACACATACACTGAATAGTCTGGCATATTCTTTACATATCCTCTTCTGTCCTTATACACCAGACAACACCGAGATTACCTAACATTTCTTCTTCTCTCAAGGGGTTAATTACTGCACTGTAATTGTTCAGTGTCATATTTCCTCTTGGTATTGGTAGGAGAGACTTTTTAGCTATGATAAGCAGCTCTTCTAGTAGAAAGACACTCCAAAATCAAACCATTGTTCTCTAGTCTTTGGTAGTGCCATAGCCTCTACACCATGGTCTTCCACTGTCTTGGGTTAGAGTTCTCTTGCTTGTGGGTACACTCGGGCACACTATTCTATCTTACTTCTCTTCAACTTGTTTTGTTAAAGTTTTTATAGTTTATATAGGAAATATTTATTCTAATGTTGTTACTGTTCTTGAAACATTTTATTTTACCGGTTTCCTTTCCTCACTGGGCTATTTTCCCGGTTGGAACCCCCGCTTTTTAGCTAGGGTTGTTGCTTAGCAAGTGATAATAATAATAATGGAAAGCCATGGTGCAGAGGCTATGGCGTTACCCAAAAATAGAGAACAATGGTTTGATTTTTTAATGCCCCCCTAGATTAGCTACTAACCATACCTAAAGAGTCTTTTCTAGCCTTACCGGGAGGGAAGTAGCCACTAAACAACTACAGTGCAGTAGTTTATACCTCGTGTGAAGAATATTTGGCAACCTCAGTGTTCTCAAGTGTATGAGGTCAGAGGAGAAGGCAGACAGAATAGACCAGACTATTCGCTGTATGTGTAGGTAGCGATAAAATTGAGCATAACCTGAGAGAGGGATCCAATGTAGAAATGTCTGGCCAGTCAAGGACCCATTTCTAACGGTAGTAGGCCTTCCTCAACGGGTGGCTGATGCCCTGGCCAACCTATTACCTAGTATGAACGCTTGAAGTTCCACCGATTAGGAATGTCATCCCACAACTTATTGCAACTGAAATAAAACTTCTAGAATACTGTGTAGTATTAAGCCTCACGATGGAAAAGCCATAACTACTAGAATAAACTGCATACCTAGTATTATGAACAGGATGGTATTGTCCGGGAAGATCTGAATGCAAATGATAGTCAGAAATAATAAAAGTTTATGGTACATCCATAAAAAACCGACTGAACGACAGTACCAGAGATTAATGTCTGGATCAGAAATAAGCAATCTAATAGACTGTAAGTTCATGTCCAACAAATCTATTCTTCAGAATACATTGATTACCGGAAACCTATGAAAACCTCCCAGAAACCAGAGCTGGAAACCATCTCAAATACTGAAACTCTCCTAATAACTAGTTAGTCATACAAATGCCATATATCAATTGGAAATTACAATTTATTTTAAAACATTCCCATTTAATTATACATATAACAAGATTCTAAATAAGCCAAAATTTAATATTTATAAAGCAAATGCACATGTAGCCTAAATATTAATGTACACACTTGTGTATCCACTTCAGGCAGATGGCCACCATAGTTTTTGTAACATCATTATGGAGTTCTTACCTTCGAGACAGATGGTAGCGGCTAACGGCAGTGTGTGCGGA
>NC_090732.1:138112480-138154980 GCF_036898095.1 Palaemon carinicauda | reverse complement strand
ACGAACAGGATAGAATTGTCCGGGGAGATCTGAATGTAAAGGATGGTCAGAGTTATGAAAAATCTTATGCAACATGCATAATGAACTAATTGAACGATGGTGCCAAAGATTAATATCTAGATCAGGAATAAGAAATTTAATAGACCATAAGTTTCTGTCCTACAAATTAAGATGAGAATCAGCAGCTGAACACCAGACAGGAGAAAAATACTCAAAAAAAGGTAGAATGAAAGAATTACAACACTTCTTCAAATTAGATTGATCACCGAAAATCTTGTAAGACTTTCTCAATGACCCAATTTTTTGTGCAATTGAAGAAGACACAGACCTAATGTGTTTCTCAAAAGTAAAATTGCTGTCGAGAATCACACCTAAAATTTTAAGAGTCATATAAATTTAAAGAAACATTATCAATACTGAGATCCGGATGTTGAGGAGCCACCGTCCTTGACCTACTTACAATCATACTTTGAGTTTTATTAGGATTCAACTTCATACCCCATAATTTGCACCATGCACTAATTCTAGCTAAATCTCTATTAAGGGATTCACCAACCCCAGATCTACATTCAGAGGATGGAATTGATGCAAAGAGATTAGCATCATTTGCATATGCAACAAGTTTGTTTTCTAGGCCAAACCACATGTCATGTGTATATAGTATGAAAATTAATGGGCCAAGAACACTACCCTGTGGAACACCGGATATCACATTCCTATACTCACTATGGTGCCCACCAACAACAACTCTTTGAGATCTTTTACTTAAAAAATCAATAATAATGCTAAGAAACGACCAACCCACTCCCAACTGTTTGAGTTTGAAAACAAGGGTCTCATGATTAACACAGTCAAAGGCAGCATTAATATCAAGGCCAATCATACAAACTTCCTGACCACAACCAAGGGATTTCTGTACAGCATTGGAGATTGTAAGAAGGGCATCACATCCTCCAAGGCCTTTACAAAAACCAAATTGCAAACTAGGGAATAGATGATTACCTTCAGCAAACCTATTAAGACGTTTTGCCAGGAGATGTTCAAAAACTTTAGATAATATGGGAGTTATGGAAATTGGACGGTAATCAGTGGGACTTAAGCTACCACAAACACATTTACATGGAGTAACATTACCAATTCTCCAACAAGTGCTAAAAGCTCCTCTTCTTGCTAACTTGCGCAAAAAACAGATAACTTTCGAGCCAAGAAATCTGCTGTCTTTATAAAAAAACAAAGGAAAAATGCCATTTAGGTCTAAACCTCAATAAGCATCAGGGTCCATCAACAGAGCTTTAATCTCACGAGATCGAAAAGCTAAACTAGTTAGTTTAGCCTCAGGAAAACAGGAATGAGGAAGTTCAAGTTTTCCATTACTCTGTTTACTGTCAAAAAACATCAGCCAAAAGGGTTGCCTTTTCTTTTGGACAGTGAGTGACTGAGCCATCTGGTTTAAGTAAAGGAGGAACTGTTGCATCTACACCAAAGAGTGCAGATTTAAGGGTAGACCACCATTTATGTTCCTGAGTTGTACCATAAAGGGTTTCTTTTATGGTTAAATTGTACTCCTTTTCAGTTGAGGCATAAACTCTCTGAGCAAAAGGTCGAAGATGTGTATAGTTGTTCCAGCTCAAATCTGATCTGTTACCCTTCCAAAGATGGTAGGCCTCCTGCTTCTCCGAATAAGCACATCTACAATCATCATTGAACCACGGTTTGTCTTTCACACTGTACCTTAGCACACAAGAAGGGATACGCCTATCAATTATGTTGACTAGATTGTCATTCAAAGGGACAACAGGATCTACACTACTATATAATTGTGACCAATTCAAGCAAAAAAGATCATGCAAAATTCCATTCCAGTCTGCCTGGGATTTCATATAAATTTTACAAGAGTATGATATATCAGGGACAGGCTGCTCAGTCTTCACTACTAATGAAATCAAGGCATGATCAGATGTCCCGACTGGAGAACCAACCTTACTAGTTATAACGCCAGGGGAGTCAGTCTATACGAGGTCCAAGCAATTATCAGACCTGGGAGTAGCTTCATTTATGATTTTCTCACAGCCTGATTCAGAGGCAAAGTCTAAAGCTCTTAAGCCATGGCGATCGATAGGAGGGATAGAACTTAACCACTCTCTATGGTGAGCATTAAAATCACCAACAAAGACAAAAGAAGTCTTTCTATCATCTTCTTGTATCTTAGCCATAATGGTAAGAAGACAATCGAAGATAGAATCATCCATGTCTGGATTACAGTAGATGGAACACAAATAAAAGTTGTTATGCCTGCCACAAACTTTTATTACCTGAATCTCATGACATCCACATTGATAGCAGGACTTATTAGAAGCAGGGTACTCGGTCCTAATATACACCGCCATTCCCCTGGCCCTAGGGATGGCATCACATTTCAACATTATTGGCTTCTTAAACCCAGTTATAAGGAGCACAGATGAGTGCCTCATATTAGAAACCAAAGTTTCTGAGCACAAAAGAATATCATACTGTCTGGACGCAACTGTGAGGTCTTGGATATTTGCACGAAGACCACGAATATTGCAATACAGAAGACGACATTGACGGAATCTAGGAAGTACTGGTCCCGGATTTCGTTCAATGTCTCCAGACAGCATAAGAATTAATAGAAATAAAAAAGACATCATACTTAAAAACTAGACTAACAAGAATTATAACAAAAACAATATGTACAGAATTATAAAGTGATTGATGAAACCCATAGACTACAGTAAAAAGTTGGAAAAACTGGTCAACATGGAGGAGCCGATACACCATGCAAGGCTAAATACCCTCCAGGATAGCCACTTCAACTGAAGGGAGGACAGTAAGGATGGTTTTGAGAAAAATAATCAGAAAAGGAAAAGACAACCTCTTGATAAACCACCAGGCACCCATAGCCCTTCTATTAAGCCTGCCCAACACACCATTTAAAAAAAAAAGAGGAAAACAAAAATAAATAAAAATAAGATAGAATAGTGTGCCCAAGTGTACCCTCAAGCAAGAGAACTCTAACCCAAGACAGTGGAAGACCATGGTACAGAGGCTATGGCACTACCCGAGACTAGAAAACAATGGTTCAATTTTGGAGTGTCCTTCACCTAGAAGAGCTGCTTACCATATCTAAAGAGTCTCTTCTATCCTTACCAAGAGGAAAGTACACTGAACAAATTGCAGTACAATAATTAACCCCTTGGTGGAAGAAGTGTTTAGTATCTCATTGTTGTCAGGTGTATGAGGAAAGTAGAGAATATTTAAAGAATAGGCCAGACTAT
This sequence comes from Palaemon carinicauda, assembly GCF_036898095.1. Lineage (NCBI taxonomy): Eukaryota > Metazoa > Arthropoda > Malacostraca > Decapoda > Palaemonidae > Palaemon > Palaemon carinicauda. The sequence goes on along the minus strand of NC_090732.1, from coordinate 138,151,684 downwards.
TCTGTGTAAGTGTAGGCAAAGAAAACATAAGCCATAACCAGAGAGAGGGATCCAATGCATTACTGTCTGGCCAGTCAAAGGATCCAATACGTCTTTAGTGGTAGCTCAACGGGCGGCTGATGCCCTGGCCAACCTACTACCTACTATCCCTTATATTACCCCAGTGGAAATTCACAGTAGTAATGATGCTGCTGTAGACAACCCTCCTCCCATTAAAAATAACAGGTAAAGTAGTTTTAAGTACTTTTTCAACTCTAGTGAGGTCATGCTTATATCCTGTGCTCCATCAACTTCATATAGATGAACAAGCTAACATAATTTGCTGTCATAAACTTGACTTTTTTTCTTCTGTTCACAAGTGACAGTGTTTACTTTAATTTGTCATTCCATAGCATTTCGTAATCATCACCGAATATTCATTAACAACTACGTGGCTTTTCATATACCCCATCAAAATCATAAAAAATGAAGGTTACAATACCTGTTTGCAGGATAATTGGCAAAACAGCCATACTTACGTTTTTTGGGTTGAACAATGGAAGCCCTTAATTGTTCCAATACCCTTCATAGTATTTCCATACTATCATTGCTACTTCTTGACATTCTTCTGTGTTTGTTACCATAATCCATACAGTAACATACTGTACTGTATTGTGGTAAGGTTCCCTATACAGAGCAGTCAACTCACTGCGCCATGATATACTTCAAAATGACATTGAATTGGCAAGGGTAGATTTGCCAAAGTATAGTACAGTAAACCTTTTAGATTTAACAAATCTTTTTCTTATCAACTCATCGATGTTTTGAAGTCACAGAGGCCCACCAAGAGCACAGGCCTCTGCAATATTTCTTTTTTTAATATCACATGTTAAAACTATGGACTATTTACTTCAGTTGTAATATCATTGTAATAAATTGTACAAAAAGAAAGCGTGAAATGTACCAGGGAAGGGGGGAGGTGTTTGGGTATGTTGAGGGGCCCAAAGAAAGTTTAAGCCTAGGGGTTCAGTCATGAGTAATACAGCACTGCTGGAGAGTTGACAGTGCACACACACAATGACTTGGTAAGGGCAGTGAACATTGTTACTATACTGGTTGTGAACAGCAATAGTTTACGAATTTACAACACTCGCTGATACAGTATCTCTGTGAATGGCAGGACCAACAGTTTAATTTTCATATTTCTTAATTTTGATTTTAAGTCATTATCTGTTACTTCATATGTAGTTCTGATAAGCTTCTTTTATATAGTGTACACATTTTGCCTTTTAATACTTGTGCTGTATATTCAAACATAAAAGTTATATTTACTATTTAAATAACATATTACTGAAAATAAACATTATCCTTATAAGTTTCTTACCAAGAGATAGTTCTTTCTTTTTCTGGTGGCTTGAAATTAGTTTTTCATATGAGGCAAATTGATGATATATTTCTCAGAAGTGGGGCTAGAAGCATCTGTTTTATATCCACAGGTAGTAAACATTGTGATTTCTTTAAGAGGATACACTTTTCAATGTACAGTAATTATTAATTGTGGCTTGAAGTCGGTCAGCCACCTCTGAGAAAACATACAAATTCTGAAATGCACTACAGAGAAAATGAAAAATGACAGCAAAATCAACTTGTTAAGGTTTCCATGGAAGACACTGGCAATTCATCTTGACTTGTTTGTATTTGGTACTTTGCTCACCATGTACAGATATTAACAAGTAACAGTCTGATACACTGCAAATGACACAAGTGGTTTTCATCTACTTTTCAAGGTCCAGTAATGCTGTTAACTCATTGTTTCAATTGCTGTTGTGGGAGCAATTTAAAAATTTCAGCGACTATTTCCAAAGTGTCATGACTGATGATAGTCAGAGGTTTGAATAGGCTTTTACTGTGCCCTTGCCTGAGCTATATTAAACATACTGAAAGTTTACTTTAATGCTTATAAATACATAAGAATCTTCCAGTTTGGGTCAGCATTTCATGTATCTGGGCTTGAATAGCCTAATTTCATCCCCCGGGTTATAATTTTTTTCAAGTTCTAAGCTTCATGACCATACTTGTAAAATGTTCCTGCCTGTTCTGCCACTGCATCTGCTTTCTGGATATGCTAATTGTACCACCATTTTAGTTGCTCGTTTAGAAAACCTGTTTTTATTTTGAAAATTTAGGTTAGTTTTAAGCATAATGAAGTTTCTACAAGTCTGTACACAGGTCTTCTGTGTCTAATCTTCTAGGGTAAGATGTGCGGCTTATAAAGTAATCAAAACCATGTTTAGTTTCCATACCATATGACCCAAAAACACAAATATTCTTGTACTGTGGCCTGAACATCCTGAACTTACCTCATGAAACGAGGCATATTTCCGCTTCCATGATTTCTTTTTCAAGTGTTTTAAGTGCTACATGTTTGAAAGTCTGAATAACTATTTTTGAAAGTACCATTCAAAGTAATCAGACTTCAAAAACTTTGGTATCAGAATTCTGAATAACATCCAGTAATACAACACAAAATGAAACCAAATATATTTCTTATTCTTTATAGAAATATTTCTTGTATGACACAGGATTCTTTTGAGTAAATTTGGCATTTTCCTTGTAAATATAAATTGCTATGAGTAAAAAAAAAGACTGAGAATTTATGATGTATTAAGTTCTGATGAAGGCTATCTATTAATCAGTGAGATCAGCTTCTCTATCTTAGCAAGCTCTAATTCCTTCTGGGTTAAAGCATCAGCATCTCTGGATTCTTTATGAAGCTTCCTTAAGTTTGGAGACAGTTTCATGGCAATGAGATGGCCGCTATTGGGAAAAAGAGAAATGTATATGGACCACAAGATATCTATGCTTATATCTTTAAAGATAATTACACTAAAGTAGTTATTATCTATTAAAGCAAAATATTTCAATTAATATCTGATCTAAATCACACTTTAAAAATTAAGACATAAAAAAGGAATTACATACTTATCTCCTCCAACAATGACAACTGGATAAAAAGGGCTTAGCGCTACAGATGTACCACTGACTTTCCTCTTCTTAAGCACACTCTGGGTGCACAGCGGACGACACATACGGATAAAAAGATCATACACATTAACACGAAACTCCTCAGTCACTGCCACAACTACACTGCTACTGTATGGAGACCAAGAGACACCAACTACAGGACCACCCATGTCCAAGATAATCAAAGGAGACCTGTTAAGAGAAAAAATCAAAAGCTGTACCTGATTGTACAGACATCCTGTAGTTTCAAAAGTATTCTTACTTAAGCAGTATTGGGGTGAAGGCACATAGTTTTTAATAATTGTACAGTATCAGCATATCAAACGACAGTATAGGTTTGAGACTTTCAGGGCTTAATATCTATGATACTTTTACAAAGTAGCTATGGTATATGATAATGAAAAAATAGGGCTAACTAAACGTTCTTACACATGCAGGATATAATACTTCATTGTAAAAGTATGGTTAAATAAATACAATGTAACAAGGGCAACCTATTCTCTACCCCTTACTGGCAGTGTAAAGTGTTGTCCTATGGTAATGTCACTGTTCCTTGCCTCTTGCCATTCATGAGTAGCTTTTAAACCTTTAAATGTATAATTTTTACCACATCTACCAATGCTGTACTACCAATATAGGCACCAAACGATGCTAAAGTTGCCAATCATTTTTCTTACCCTAGAGAGTAGTCAATATACTGTATACCAAATAATTTTCTAAAGTTTATCAACTAAAATGTAGTGATTATAAGACAATTGGCAAAACAGATTGAAGTCTACATGCTATAGGCCTAGCCTATGCTAAAATGAATTTCAGTGTCGGAGATCTCAAGGTCAGCTTCAGCTTCAAAGCTTTTATATAAGTTAAATGCCTCTAGATGATCATTTATTCTTAATTTCATGCTATGTCCTGGTGACTGATTGACCAAGTGAAAGAGGCTAGTTATTCATAGATTGTCAAAAAAGTTCCAAAATTGTACTTTAAAAGTACAATGCTGACATAAATTTGGACATGGACTCCTAATTTTCGACTCAGACTCACACCTAAGTGTTATAAACAAAGGGTCTCAGATTCAGTCTAGGCATTATATGGTGCAGACTCCAATTTGGATTTTAATGTGGAAATAGTAGTCCCAATCCCAAACCTACTTTTAACTATTTTCTTACATCTTAGTAATTACTAAAATAACTCATTCCTAGAATATATTACACACTATAACTAATGTCCAACCCCATTAAGGGAAGAGATTCCATGAAAAATTTTCAATGATGATGATGATAAGGATAATATTGATTTATTATACTCTCATTGTACTAATTTTGATTATTCTGTCATCAATTCAGAACATATCCTTTAGGCATTTATTCCAGTTCAAATAAAGGTGCACATGTTTGGCTGTTTTACTATCTTTACTTGGTGCTTTGGGTAAATTATTGCAATAAAATGCAAGCAGATGGTAGAAATTGTGCCCACGTTACAGTGCCTTAAGTTACAGCAGCAATGGGACATTATAGACATATTACAGATGTCCATGGTAACATTCAGATGGTGGACAAATGGAACCTGTTACCCTTATCCCATTTTCCCTTCAAGGGATTTACAGTTTTATATAAGTTTATCAAACAAGCTAAGAAACAGATATTATCTATAAATATCATGAGGAACTTCATAATGGCTCTTTATGGGCTGCATGGATACCCACTCATGAGCATGATTCATGGGGGACACCTTAGGGAGCACAACCTCTGAATTGGGGGCATATGTCAAATCTCTGTAAAAAAAAAAAAAATAATAAATCATAATTATGATACTTAATATAAAAAAATTACACTTACAAGGCTTCATTTGTTTTTTTTTTTCATTTTCAAACATTTCATCTGGTCTTGCCTCCACCGAATCTAACTTTTTTCTTGCTCTTAGTTAAACCATATATTTTTGCCGCTGTCAGATTAAACTCGATTATTGTATTTAATAATAATAATAATAATAATAATAATAATAATAATAATAATAATAATAATAACAACAACAACAATTATAATCATAATAACAACAATAATAATCTCCCTTATATAATACAGAGCAATGTGCCTGGCTATATAGGTACAGTATATATAAATATAAATTCATATATATATATATATATATATATATATATATATATATATATATATATATATATATATATATATATATGTATATATATATATATATATATATATATATATGTATATATATATATATATATATATATATATATATATATATATATATATATATATATATATATATATATATTTCCTTACATAAGACTATTTGGTTTCTCCCCATCCTTTGGGTAGGGGGAGTGGGAGTAGTCATATCCTGGTGAGAAGGGGTGTCCAAAGAGGTACACTCAGAAACCACAATCTTCCACAAATTGCCGAAACTGCCAGGTTGTAGTTTGGGAAGGGTTGAATCTGTTTGTGCGTGCATATCTATCTAAATATTTAGATATCATTTCTGATGGTTCGTGTACACTAGTAATAATAATAATAATAATAATAATAATAATAATAATAATAATAATAATAATAATTGTAATCATCACGAGTTTTTGCAGCATATGGGATGTAAGAAAAATGGCAGGAGTAGAAATCTGAAGAGCAGAAGAGGAAAGATTATATGTGAAAGTATTTTGAGTTGATGTGACATAATCATGTGGAAAGAATAGGCAATGATAGGTTAGTGAAAAGTGTATATATCTCAGAAAAAGCCCAGGCTCGATTGTACAGATGGAAATTAAATAAATTGTGAAAAAAAGAAAGGAATTCATTTCCATTTAGAAATCACATTAGTCTGTGCAGGTGATCTGATGCATTACTGAGGAGAATTTTGTGTTGATATTGAAGAAACCTATGTAAAATAATACTGTACAATGAGTTCATCGCCAATTAAACAATGGAAATAGTGTCTGTAGTGTTGTGTTTTCTCTTGGGGGCTGTATAGCTTAATGTTGTAAATAATAAACTTGCACGGTCTGATAATTTTCTATTAACAAACAAGAGATTATTAAACTAACAGTATATTCTTTATCCAAACTTTGACAGTCCAGTCAAGAGAGCAGGTTATGAAGACTTTGCTGTGAAACCGATTCCACTGAACTTCTCGGACAGGAGCCAGATGAGCAGGATATCGAACCAGAGAATGGGTGGAAATAATACTACATTGGAAGACCACTCCAGTGTTTACACCCACCAATAAAAGTTGCTCATCTTCGGGACAAAAGGCAATGCACGTCGGTGAACCTGTTAGGATGAAAAATGAAATCTGTTGATACAAAGACAATGGAAATGGAAACCACTTTTTGGTACTAACATATTCTATGGGTGGTTTAAAAAAAAACACTCATAAGGAGTGATATGTGTTATAACAAATATATTAACTATACAAAGAAGCTTTTATTGTGATTCCTTGTAAACATTTATGAGTTGTATTTTACATGTAAATCGCTTAATTTGTTCCAAGCTCTACAAAAACACCACATTAAATTTTATAATAACTGCACTAAACGCAATGAAATACATCCATTTGGATCATTCAATACATAACCTAACCATTAATAACCTATAAATGAAATGTATAATTAGAACAGACAATACAGTAATGGAATAATAAATGGAAAATACAGTAACAAAAATGTGGAACCCTACTTTTGGAGTAAGACGATGTTTTAACAAGTGGCCGAAAACAAACGCTTAATTTTAAGGTACACATTAATAAATGGCAGAAAACATTAACACCCAACTTTATGAAACACTAACGCAGAAAATATTAACATTTAAATTTAAAAAAAAAAAAAACTTAATATAATTTTTTTTTTCACTTTTCCATTCTTTTTTTTAACTACGTTTTGTATTTTCTAATCTACTGTAATAATTTTCATCATCATTTCCACTTTTCTGTTTTTGGATCACTTTGAGCTTCCTCTAGGTATACAAGTAATGAAGGCCTCTAATAAATAACTATCCAAGGAAGCTTGTTTTTAGCCTGCTTCTTAAAATGCTCCTGAAATGACTCAGGCAAACGTCATTTATGTACTCAAGACCACGACCTGTGTGAACCTTTCTTGAGTTTCTCTTTTCTACAAGAGCCACCATTTTATGGTAGCCAGCTCGACCTTAATTTCTACCGTTTTCAGAGGCTCATCCTCCTCCTCGTCGCTGCTAGAGAACTGTTCCTGAATGGCATTCAGTTGCATGGCCTCCAACTCCTTCACATGCTCCGTCATAAGGTCCTCTTGGGGCTCCTTGAGAAGCTCATTAATATCATCCTCATCGTCTTCAAGACCAACTCACACCCCGAGTCTAACGATCTCGGCAGCCTCATGTTGAGCAACAGGTTCAGGATTGTCAACTTTTTTGGCTTCGGCTTCAGCTAGGCCTAAGTGGAAGTCCACGAAGTCTCGTGTGGAGACGGTATCAGGCCACAGTTTCTTCCATGAAGACTTCAAGGTGTGCTTCGAAACCTCCCGCCCTGCTAGATCGATGTGTCTAAGACATATCACAACATGAAATGCTCCTTCCAAAATTCACGCTGGGTGAGATTTGTGCTGTCAGTGATTTCGAAACATCTCTTCGTACAGAGCTTCCTAAAGTTGGAAATCACTTGCTGGTCCATGGGCTAGAGGAGAGGGTTGGTGTTAGGCAGAAGATAGAGAACTTTGAGGAAGCAATACTTGACTAGGATATCTTCCTCAAGGCCAAAACAAAGATTTACCCACTCGGTGAACAAGATTCTTGTTACCCAGACTTTTGCATTAGCCCTCCACATTACCAGAAGCTTCTCCTTAAGCACTTTGTGGTCCTTGAAGGCTTGAGTAATCTCCGATTGACACACCAAAAGAGGCTTCAACTTACAAGCCCAAATGGCATTTGCACAGAGTACAAGGGTAAGCCTGTCCTTCATAGGCTTATGTCCGGGTAGCTTCTTCTCTTCCATCACGATGTACGTCCGACGAGCATTTTCTTCCGAAAAAAGCCGGTTTCATCACAGATGAAGACTTGCTGGAGAGACTAGCCTTCCTTGATAGTCAACTCGTCGAACGTCTTAACAAAAGCTTCGGCCGCTTTTGTGTCCCCGCTACCAGTCTCCCCATGCCCCACCACCGAAAGAATGCCAGACCGTCTCTTGAATTTTTCAAACCACCCACGAGAAGCTTTGAACTCTGGGGGTGCCTGCTTTGATGTCTCTTCTCCTGCATTGTTTTCAGACTGAGCACACAAGACTTCAACGAAAATAGCGCTGGCCTTCTGGCAGATTATCATCTCGGTGATTGTGTGTCCAGCGATTTCTTTATCCTTAATCCAAAGGAGAAACAGTCGCTCCATCTCATCAAGGAAATGGCTCCTCTCGCAGGAGAAAACAGTCACGCCCTTAAAAGTTCTTGCTGCTTTTGATTGCTTCCTCTTATTTAAGGAGGTTCCTACCGTCTACGGATTTTGGCCATATTCCTTAGCGATCACACTTAACCACATGCCAGCGTTATACTCCTTGATTATCTCAAGCTTCGTCACCATAGAAAGCATCCTATTCTTCTTTCCCAGCACATCAGTAACTCTCTTGGGACCCAGGGCTAATAACATAAGAGCTGAATAACGCAACATGATAGAGTACAGTAACTAAAAGCATGAAAGCAAAATCCTCAACATCAATTCTGTGAAAGATAGCCCTGCCGAAATAAAATGATCGAGGAACACCGATACTTACATGCATGATGGGATAGATGCTGACCAATAGGGTAGCAGGATCATATGGTGGTAACTAGCATCAGAGTAGGGAGATAATCAATGGGAGCACAGGAGAATAGTGGGAGCTGGCGGCACGCGAATTTTAAAATTAGTCTCGGCGGCCAGATGATTCTCGTACCGTGCCTCGTTTCGTATCATGAAATTTATTTCGCAATATGAGTTGTGAAAATCTTCACGTCTCATTTCGCATCATGAAATTTTCGTATGCAGAAGCTTTCATATCAGGAGGTATTACTTATCAAATTTAACAAGTCACAAATTAAAATAATAAAAATGTTATTTTGATAATAAAATAAATTTTTGAATATACTTACCCGGTGATTATAATAGCTGCAACTCTGTTGCTCGACAGAAAACTCTACGGAAAAATTCGCCTGCGATCGCTACACAGGTAGGGGGTGTACTCAACAGCACCATCTGTCGTTCAGATACCCAGTACTCATTGTAAACAAAGAACTCAATTTTCTCCTCGGTCCACTGTGTCTCTATTGGGGAGGAAGGGAGGGTCCTTTAATTTATAATCACCGGGTAAGTATATTCAAAAATTTATTTTATTATCAAAATAAAATTTTTCAATATTTAACTTAGCCGGTGATTATAATAGCTGATTCACACCCAGGGGGGTGGGTAGAGACCAGCAAAATATGTTTACATCATATGAGCTAAGAATTTTTATTTCATTTTAGAAGTTATCAAAATAACTAAACAAAATAAATAGGTACCTGGTAAGGAAGTCGACTTGAACAATTACTCAGCCTTTTTAAGTACGTCTTCCTTACGGAGCCTCGCGATCCTCTTAGGATGCTGAGCGACCCCTAGGAGCTGAAGTATCAAGGGTTGCAACCCATACAACAGGACCTCATCAAAACCTCTAATCTAGGCGCATCTCAAGAAATGACTTTGACCACCCGCCAAATCAACTAGGATGCGAAAGGCTTCTTAGCCTTCCGGACAACCCAAAAACAACAATAAAAACATTTCAAGAGAAAGATTAAAAAGGTTATGGAATTAGGGAATTGTAGTGGTTGAGCCCTCACCCACTACTGCACTCGCTGCTACGAATGGTCCCAGAGTGTAGCAGTTCTCGTAAAGAGACTGGACATCCTTAAGATAAAAAGACGCGAACACTGACTTGCTTTTCCAATAGGTTGCGTCGATTATACTTCGCAGAGATCTATTTTGTTTAAAGGCCACGGAAGTTGCGACAGCTCTAACTTCGTGTGTCCTTACCTTCAGCAAAGCTTGGTCTTCCTCATTCAGATGGGAATGAGCTTCTCGTATTAACAGTCTGATAAAATAGGATAAAGCATTCTTTGACATAGGCAAAGATGGTTTCTTAACTGAACACCATAAAGCTTCAGACGGGCCTCGTAAAGGTTTAGTTCGTTTTAAATAGAACTTAAGAGCTCTTACAGGGCATAAGACTCTTTCTAGTTCATTTCCAACCATACGATAAGCTTGGAATATCGAACGATTTTGGCCAAGGTCGAGAAGGAAGCTCGTTTTTGGCTAGAAAACCAAGTTGTAGAGAACATGTAGCCGTTTCAGATGAGAATCCGATGTTCTTGCTGAAGGCATGAATCTCACTGACTCTTTTAGCTGTGGCTAAGCATACCAGGAAAAGAGTCTTTAAGGTGAGATCTTTCAGGGAGGCTGATTGTAGCGGCTCGAACCTGTCTGACATAAGGAATCTTAGTACCACGTCTAAATTCCAACCAGGTGTAACCAAACGACACTCCTTCGTGGTCTCAAAAGACTTAAGGAGGTCCTGTAGATCTTTATTGTTGGAAAGATCTAAGCCTCTGTGACGGAAGACTGATGCCAACATGCTTCTGTAACCCTTGATAGTGGGAGCTGAACGAGATCGTTCTTTCCTCAGATATAAGAGGAAGTCAGCTATTTGAGTTACAGAGGTACTGGTCGAGGATACGGATACTGACTTGCACCAGTTTCGGAAGATTTCCCACTTCGATTGGTAGACTCTAAGGGTGGATGTTCTCCTTGCTCTAGCAATCGCTCTGGCTGCCTCCTTCGAAAAGCCTCTAGCTCTCGAGAGTCTTTCGATAGTCTGAAGGCAGTCAGACGAAGAGCGTGGAGGCCTTGGTGTACCTTCTTTACGTGTGGCTGACGTAGAAGGTCCACCCTTAGGGGAAGTGTTCTGGGAACGTCTACTAGCCATCGAAGTACCTCGGTGAACCATTCTCTCGCGGGCCAGAGGGGAGCAACTAGCGTCAACCTTGTCCCTTCGTGAGAGGCGAACTTCTGCAGTACCTTGTTGACAATCTTGAACGGAGGGAATGCATATAGATCTAGATGTGACCAATCTAGGAGAAAGGCATCTATATGAACTGCTGCTGGGTCCGGGATTGGTGAGCAAAATATTGGGAGCCTCTTGGTCATCGAGGTTGCGAAGAGATCTATGGTTGGCTGGCCCCAGGTGGCCCAAAGTCTCTTGCATACATCCTTGTGGAGGGTCCATTCTGTTGGAATTATTTGTCCCTTCCGACTGAGACAATCTGCCATGACATTCAAGTTGCCTTGGATGAACCTCGTTACTAGTGATATGTTTAGACCTTTTGACCAGGTGAGGAGGTCCCTTGCGATCTCGTACAACGTCAGAGAGTAGGTCCCTCCTTGCTTGGAGATGTACGCCAAAGCCGTGGTGTTGTCCGAGTTCACCTCCACCACTTTGCCTTGAAGGAGAGACCTGAAGCTTTTCCAGGCCAGACGTACTGCCAGTAGCTCCTTGCAGTTGAAATGCATTGTCCTTTGACTCGAGTTCCATATTCCCGAGCATTCCCGACCGTCTAATGTCGCACCCCAGCCTACGTCCGATGCGTCCGAGAAGAGAACGTGGTTGGGAGTCTGAACAGCCAGGGGAAGACCCTCTCTTAGGTTGATATTGTCCTTTCACCAAGTCAGACAAGACTTTATCTTTTCGGAAACCGGGATCGAGACCGCTTCTAGCGTCTTGTCCTTTTTCCAGTGAAAAGCTAGATGGTATTGAAGAGGACGGAGGTGTAGTCTTCCTAGTGACACAAATTGATCCACGGATGACAGCGTCCCTACCAGACTCATCCACAGCCTGACTGAGCAGCGTTCCTTCTTCAGCATCTTCTGGATGGATAGCAGGGCTGGGGGCTGATCGTCTTGTTGTTCAGCAACGTCCTCATCAGAGGGTTCCTCATCCGAAACTGATGAGGAAACGGCAACGGAGTGGGCAACGTCTGGCTCGCTGAATCCGGTCGCACTGGTGGATGCGTGACGGAGCCGGACGCAATATCATGGAACTGCTGCACAGTCTGTGAACTGTCAACAACCATGGGTGCGCGAGGAAGCACAGCGTGAACCCGAGACTGTCTAGACCGTCTGGGTTGTGCAGTCAACACCCTACCGGGTTGTTGAGGTTGACGCACTGCGTCAAAACAAGTCACCTCTGCTGGTTGTTGAACGTCCTGAACGTCAACAACCACCTCCGAGCGTCGCTTAACGTCAACGTGCGGCTGGCAACCCACACTGGGTCGCATCGGTGTAGGAACCACCTCAACTGGCAGACGCGAGTAGGTTACCTCAGCGTCAACAGGGCGCACAACCGACCGGTTGGAAGGTTGTTGGCCAGAAGGTTCTTCTCCGCATTTAAGTCCTCTATCAAGGACGCAAGCTTGGACTGCATGTCTTGCAGCAAAGCCCATTTAGGGTCTACGGGAGCAGGTGTGGCAACAGACGGGGTTAGCGACTGAGGCGGAACCGTTTACCATCCCTGAAAGCCTTGTTATGCGTGACATAATAGTACAGCAAAACTTCAAAGGCTCGACAACAGCTGTGAAGTTGACCTGTAAACAACTTGGAGCGTCTCCTGGCTAGGCGCCAGGGAGAGTCTACCAGAATTGTGAAGTCTATCTGGGCAGAGGCATGAACTCCCAAGCCGAGAACTTCTCTCGTGTCATATCAGACTCTCGCTCTATAAACCAGTTTAAAAGAAGGGAAAGCAAAGGCTGTATCCCCCAAACTCCTCCTGGTGAAAAACCAGTCGCCTAGCCAACGTAACGCTCTCTAGGAGAGCGAGAGAGCACTAGCTTAAAAACAACGGCTTCGAAGTAGCTAGGCCTAGTGTAAGCTCTGACGTTTAGGCGAACGAGGAGCAGCAGTTACAAAAAGATCCGGACGAAGATCCTTAAAAAAATCATCATGATTTAATTAAAGTCCATAGGAGGCTAAGCAGCTTTAGGCTCCTCTCCATCTGACAGAGTCCTCAAGGGAATATCAGTAGGAGGGAGAACAGCAACTTCCTCATCTACAGGAACCTTGTCCGATAAAAGCTGAGTCTCTCACTGGTGCATTAGTAGCGGACCAGAACGCAACGTCATGTAACTGCTTGACAGTCTGTGAACTGTCAACAACTGAACTGTCAACCACAACAGGTGCGTGAGGACGCACAGCGTCCACTCGAGACTGCTTTGACTGCCTAGACTGAGCAGTCAAAACAACTCTAGAATGCGGAGGTTGACGCACAGCGTCAAAACAAGTCAACTCCGATTGTTAGTGAACGTCTTGAACGTCAACAGGAGCATCAGCCAGTGGCCTAACGTCCAAATGCGGCTGAAAAACCACACGAGACCGCATCGAGTGTGGTTCTAAACAACCTGACTGACGTGACTAAGCCACGCCAACGTCAACAGTAAGCACAAAGGAACGTTAGGTTGGCTGAAAGCCAGGATATCGATGAGATAAACGGCTAGACTCAACGGACTAATCGGCAGAATAGTCTTCCATAAGGGAGGCAAGCATATACTGCATGTTTTGCCATATAACCCCTTAAGGATCAACGGAAATGGTTGTGGTAATAGACGAGGGTAACGTCTGTGACCGCAACAATTTGCCTACAAAAAAAGACTCTCGGAGTCTGTGTTACGCTTTTGTTAGGCGGCGAGCAGTTATCCGATGACTGCATAGGGTCAGAGCTGTCCTAATGGCTGTAACCAGGACGCTGGACCTGTCCTGAAAGGACTGACTTTTGCTTAAGGGCTTCAAAACCTTGTGACAGGTTTCTTATGCGAAAAGCCTACGGATGGCGAGGAGAAACAACGTCTCTCTCGTCTTATGGTAGGGGAGATCTTGGTAAGATACACCCGATACCATAGAGGGAAAACGTCTGTTCGTTGGTCAAGGCCTCTCGAACCCATAAGTCGTTTGACATTACTTCTCCCCTGGGCTTGGGAGCTTTTGAGAGGTCCCGGACTAGGTGAACGACAGGCACGAACAGACGAACCCTCGGACGCAACACTGTAACACTTTGCGCCTCGGACGCAACACTGTAACACTTTGCGCATATCACTTTATCACTTCGATTTTCTGTTTTGCACTTATTTCTACCTGAAACACGCAATTCTACCCTTCATTAAAAGGTAGTAATTGCAAAATTAGTCGTATAATGCAAGCTCATAATACCAGCAAAAAACAGAAAACATATTTTAAGATAAAAAGAAAAATCAGTGTCTGGGAAAGAGACTAAACACTAGTTCATATAACTACGTTTTCAATCTCTCACCGCACATAGCCTGGGGACGAGAATAAAAACCTAAAAACGTTTTATCCTTCCTCCCCGTACAGCGACTAGGGACGTGAGTAACACGAGAACAACGTTACCCGCTTGAACGGAACGTTTTTCTCTCCTCTCTCTCCCTCCGTCTCTATCTCTCTCTCTCTCTTTCTCTCTTGATTTCGCACCTAAGAGAAGAGCCCAATTATATATCGTCAAAAAAAAAAAAAACATGTTATTTGACTAAAGGAAAAAACTGAAAGGTTTTTCAAATAAAAAGTTCCTTTAAATTAGAATTTAAAACATTTAAGCTAAGAAAGAATGAACAAAACGTCAGAATCGATTTACTCTTACTGCAAAGTGAAACCGTGATACACTCTCTCTCTATCGTAACGATAGAGCGCATGTTGAACGTCCTGAACGTCAACAACTGCGTAGCATAAAAAACTAAACGTTAGTTCATCTTTGAAAACAGTACGAAGACTATCAAAGAAATTCTTTCATAAAATATTACATTTAAAAAGTTTTAAATCCTTAGCTCTTTAAAAGCTAAAGACGATATAAAGGGCTCAACGTTGATTAACTTCGGTTTCCAAGTTAGGACCGCCTACTCTCAGGAAAGGTCTATATAAACAAAGCATTAAAATTTATTTTTATATGTTTATAAAAAATGGAAAGTTAATCGAAGAGGCCTAATAAAGGCGGAGAGACATAAAATATATAGAGGAAAATCTATAACGTGATAAGATAATTACTAAAAGCCTAAACACACTTCCGTCTAAGGGAAGGGTCGGCCATTTAAAAGTGAAAGAAAGTCCATACTCTCTTTGTCACCATAATTAAATCTATCCAAAACGAGTTCAAGTTTCAAGATGAAGAAAAAACACCTGCATAGCGAAAGCTCAAAACTAGAATAGTGTACTTCACCAAATAGTTGTGAAAACAAATCCAGTTAGCAACAGCAAATTAGTAGGTCTTGCCGGTAGCCCGACAGAGAGAAAATTGAGTTCTTTGTTTACAATGAGTACTGGGTATCTGAACGACAGATGGCGCTGTTGAGTACACCCCCTACCTGTGTAGCGATCGCTGGCGAATTTTTCCGTAGAGTTTTCTGTCGAGCAACAGAGTTGCAGCTATTATAATCACCAGCTAAGTTAAATATTGAAAAACATAATTTGAATATAAAATTTATAATTTTGTGCTTTCCTACATGCTAATTTGTTAATATACTCGAAGTGTAAGCTTCTCTACTTTAAAACTAAACAAAATTCGTTTCTCTCCGCTAAAATAATTTTTGTTTCTCTCCCCTATATCCCTCCACAGTGAACAGACAAAATGCAGATGGACATAATGACGACGGATATAATATCAATAGTCATAATGTAGACAGACAAGACACTGACATCCGTTTGAAGAAGATGATATAATGTCAATGCCAAGAATTTATTAATAGCGAAGATAATTAAAAGAAGCAAATGCGGCAAAAACTTTTTTGCAAACGTTATGCTTATATTGTAATAAGCGAAAGGAAGATGGGATCTTATGGTGTGGAAAAATATGGATATTAAGGTGGACAAATAACAACTTCCAATGATATTGTGCTTTCTTTGCTAGCCATTCTCACCAGCCTAATAGTCTCAGGTGTGATAATCTTACAATCTTAAAAAAAAAATAAAAGACATGGCCAGTGTTACAGATTTTCCTTGAAATACACAGTAATTCACAACACTACAGCAAACATAGTGTAAGGACACCGATCCCTTCGTCGTCCAGAAAATCGACAAACTACTTATTTATTTAAATTCTCTCTTCGCCACACTGTGGTTTCCTATGTATATATATTCCGCTCTACCAGAGCTACCTTTTGATATATGTATCGTTTCATAACATATTTCTGTTAACCCATAATTCATATATTTGTAAGTGTAAGAAAACACATATATTTTGGCGGGCACTTCAATCTGACTTGACGCCAACGTCATCCTACTTTTCCGTCCGCACCTTGTAATATACTTCCGTGCACATTCAAATAAAGTATCAGTTGATCTTGGTGACGCTTGTCTCACTGTCCTTACAACTGGTGACCCCGGAGTTGAAAGTAGCATCAGCGGTTTTGGCTTTGCCATTAACGGACTTATTACGGCCGTGCTACCTTCTACATACTCCGTTACCTTAGGCACGAGCCTGCCTTTGGTTCTCCCACACTTCGGTGAACGTAAGGCAGTAGGATGAGCTTAACCGACATATCAACTTCTCACCTCTTCGCCGACTCGTCGTCTTCTGGCCACGATGCAGGAAGCAACACGCCCATCGCACCCAACGGCCTCGCCTCCATGCCCAAAGTCAAACTGCCGCCCTTTTCTCAACACAACACCGCTTCCTGGTTCCTGAGAGCGGACGTACTCTTCCGCGTCGCTAGACTCAGCGACTCCTGCGCCAAGGCTGACATCGTTCTCACCTCCATACCTGAAGAAGTATTCGACAAGATTTCCCCATGGCTCGACGCCCAGGCCGGCCAAGTTTCATACGACGACCTGAGAACGAAACTCATCGGTATCTACTCCCTCTCCGTCTCAGCAAGGGCACAGAAAGTACTGGACCTCGCCGGCAAGCCCATGGGTGACACCTCTCCTGTTGAGGCGTGGGACGAGCTAACATGCCTGCTTATGCTCCCCGAAACAGACAGCAACGGCCGACGACGTGAGATTAGCTTATCTCGCGAAATCTTTCTTCGACGCCTACCAAAGGACGTACGGGCCCAATTGACAGACGCCGACACGCTCCCGATGAACGAACTCCTGTCGAAGGCTCAGAAGCTCCACGAGGCCTCCAAAGCATCTCGCCTCGGAGCATCATCGTCAACACCGCCTCCGTTCTCCTCCTTCAGCAGCTGCTCTTCCATAGACTCCTCGGCAATGGCCCTTGAGGACGACGAGATCAACATTCTATCAAGAAAGAAACCACCACAACCGACGCGACCAAACTCTAGGCCTAACCCGGCTGTGTGCTTCTACCACCAACAGTTCGGCAGTGACGCCAAGAAATGTAGAGCACCATGCAGTTTCCCCAGAAGACGACGCCAGAAGCATCCACCTGCCACCATCGCAGCCGCAGTTAACCATACCAAGATTGGTTTCTATATCCTCGATACCATTTCCAACCGTAGACTCATGGTGGACACCGGCGCAATGCAGTCAACGTTCCCTCCTTCGAAGCCCGACCTAGACCGTGGTCCCGACAAAAACGCTCCCTCACTCATCGCCGCCAACGGATCTCCCATACGGTGCTATGGAATCAAGACCCTCAAGATATCTATCATGGGCCGTTCGTATTCTTTGCCCTTCGCTATCGCCGACGTCAATCGCCCCCTCCTCGGTGCGGATTTCCTCGCCCACCATGGACTCCTCGTCGATGTCGCTAACAGACGTCTCATCGACACGGGAACCTGCCAATCTCGCGCCCTAGAACACGGCCCTGCAACAATGTCCGTATCCGCCGTAACGACGCACCCCTACGCCGACCTCCTACGAGAGTTTCCCGAGGTTTTCAAATCCGAGCTCCGACACTCGCCAGGTTCCCCGTCCAAGCAGGGTATCTACCACCACATCACAATGACAGGACCTCCCACTCACGCCAAATTCCGCCGCTTCCCGCCTCAGAAACTGAAGGATGCCAAACGCACCTTCGAGGACATGGAACGCATGGGTATCTGTAAGAAAGCATCGAGCCCCTGGGCATCACCCCTGCACATGGTTAAAAAGCCGGACGGGTCCTGGAGACCTTGCGTCGACTACAGGCGCCTCAACCTCATCACAACGCCCGATCATTACCCGCTACCCAACATGCAGGACCTAACGAACGCGTTGCACGGCGCAAAGTTTTTTACCAAGATGGACCTCCTCAAGTCTTACTTCCAGGTCCCCGTATTCCCGGAATATATCCCGAAAACTGCCATTGTAACGCCGTTCGGATCCTACACCTTCGCATACTCAACCTTCGGTCTACGCAACGCCGGGGTGACCTTCCAACGACTAATGGATAGCATTCTGGGTGACCTACCTTTCTGCGTCTGCTACGTCGACGACATCCTGATATTCTCGAAAACCAAGGAGGAACACCGGGGACACGTCCGCACCGTCCTAAAGTGCCTACAGGAGAACGGCCTAGTCATACGCTTCGACAAATGCACGTTCGGTGCGGAGGGAGTGGATTTCCTTGGTCACCGCGTATCCTCGCGCGGGGTAAAACCCATGACAATCAAAGTCGACGCCATCAGGAAGTTCCCAATGACTACGACCATCCGCCAACTTCAGGAGTTCTTGGGAATGGTCAATTACTACAGGCGCTTCATTCCCAACATCGCACAAACCCTGTCACCCCTCGACGACGTCCTGAAAGGAAAAGCAAAAAAACTCAAGTGGGGCTTGCCCCAGCAACAGGCATTCGCTCGGACGAAGGATGCCCTTGCGAATGCCACCACCCTGGCTCATTTCGACGACAACGCGCCCCTGCGACTAACGACCGACGCCAGCAACGTCGCCTGCGGGGCTGTGCTTGAGCAACTCGTCGATGGTTCTCCTCGACCGCTGGCATTCTTCAGCAAGAAATTGAAACCCGCCGAAACAAGATACAGCACCTTCGATAGGGAACTCCTCGCCGTCTACCTCGCCGTCCGCCACTTCAGGCACATCTTGGAGGGTACCCCCTTCACGATCGCTACGGATCATCAACCCCTCGTACACACCTTCACGAAATCGACGGACGCATGGTCATCCCGACAACAACGTCATCTCGCATCAATCGCTGAATTCGGGTGGACCATACGTTACGTCCCAGGAAAGAGGAACCCAGTCGCGGACGCCCTTTCAAGGATTGAAATTGACGCGATCCACCTGGGAATCGACTACGCCAATCTCGCAACCGAACAACGCACCGACCGAGAAGCACAGGTTCACCTGACGGAGCCATCCGCGCTCAAGATAAGTGCGATTCCCCTCGGACCAGCAGGAGTAACTATTCTTTGCGACACCAGCACGGGCCGCCCTCATCCCTGGGTAACAGCCTCCTGCAGAAGGAAAATATTCGATATCATCCATGGACTTTCGCACCCCTCAGGACGCACCACCGCTCGCCTTCTGTCTGAAAAGTTTGTCTGGCCAGGGATAAAAAAGGAGGTCCGGGAATGGGCGAAGTCATGCATCAACTGCCAGTCAAGCAAGGTCAGCCGTCACACCGAATCGGGGGTGGGCGATTTTCCCCAGCCAAAAAGACGTTTCGGCCATACAGTATACACATCGACGTCGTGGGACCATTGCCCCCTTCTGGATCCGCTCGCTACCTACTTACGATCATCGATCGCTCCACGAGGTGGTTAGAGGCATCGCCGATGACCGAAGCTACGACTCAAGCATGTGCCGAAGCCCTCCTGTCAAGCTGGGTGAGCAGGTTTGGCGTTCCTGACGACATCACGACTGACAGAGGCCCCGCTTTCCTCTCAGAAATATGGCTCGCTTTGGCGAACCTGATGGGGACGACGCTCCACAGCACCACGGCATACAACCCCGCGGCAAACGGCATGGTCGAAAGAACTCACCGCGCCCTCAAGGCGTCCCTGATGGCGAGCTGCACCGACGGGGACTGGAAATCACGACTTCCTTGGGTACTCCTCGGCCTTCGCACCGCCCCTCCCGCAGACGGCGAACCTTCGCCCGCCGAAAAAGTTTACGGGGAAGCGCTCGCAGTTCCTGGCGAATTCTTTCCCTCATCAACCGACGACACGCAGCTGGATCACCTAAGGGACATCGCCAGGAAGTTCAGGCCGTGTCTCAAAACTTACCAGGACAGAACCAAGCACTTCAAGCCAAAAAGCCTGGATAACTGCAGGTACGTTTTCGTCCGTGTCGACGCTCATCGACAACCACTGACTAGACATTATCGAGGTCCCTACCGGGTAATTAAAAAGACAACGAAAGCCTTCCTTCTCGACGTCCATGGCCAAGAGGACTGGGTCTCAATAGACTGCGTGAAACCAGCGTTTCTCAAAGGAAGCGACACCGCCTCCGCTGGACCTGGCAGACCCAGAGTTCCGCCTCAAAACAAGCCGCCCAACGAAAGAAAAAACATCAAACGACGACAAGAGGAAGAGACCCTTACACCGACCGCCAGCGCACCCCTCCATTCAAAAACAAGAGGAACCCTCCGACGCCCGAAGAGATACGAAGATTGATCATCAGCCCTCTACGCCGCCCGATGTCTTGGGGGGGGGGAGTACTTGTAAGGACACCGATCCCTTCGTCGTCCAGAAAATCGACAAACTACTTATTTATTTAAATTCTCTCTTCGCCACACTGTGGTTTCCTTTGTATATATATATTCCGCTCTACCAGAGCTACATTTTGATATATGTATCGTTTCATAACATGTTTCTGTTAACCCATAATTCATATATTTGTAAGTGTAAGAAAACACATATATTTTGGCGGGCACTTAAATCTGACTTGGCGCCAACGTCATCCTACGTTTCCGTCCGCACCTTGTAATATACTTCCGTGCACATTCAAATAAAGTATCAGTTGATCTTGGTGACGCTTGTCTCACTGTCCTTACAATAGCAGTAGATATGTAGGGCCTTCCAATTTCTTACACAATTAGGCGACAATTCAATGTAAATGGAGGTGAAGATTTGACGAAATGTACATGAGGGGAGGTAGTTTTATTACATGATAGTGAGGAAATTAGCATTTACTCAAAGTGTAACAATCTAAAAATGTTAGAAACCTATTCAACATGGCTTTGCGAGGGGACATTAGATTCTCCTCCTTTAAGAAAGTACAATTGTAAACTATTCATGCTCTTGTTACAATAACAAAGTTGTTATTATCATTAACGAATTTTTGGGTAGTCATCATGTCCTTTTTAAACGGATGTCAGCATTTTGACAATCGACATTAAGTCCATCTACCTTTTATCCGGCAATTCCCTTCATTCTGAAAGACCAGCTGATATAAACAAGACTGCACTCATTCTGAGTGGGCAAACCTGTGCCAACTGGTCTGATAAAGGAAAATTTTAATGCATCATATCATCGATGTTGTGAGAGTCCTCTACTGACTTAAAAAAAATCTCTCTAAATCACTGTAAATGGGGAGGAGGGGGCAAAATATGAGACTTTGATAAACTATATTACTAAAGTTGCTTTTATCTTTTATCATTTGCACCCAAGAGTGACATTACTGACTACCAAACTCCTTAAGAAGTATGTATGAGATAAAAAATGATGAAACAATTACATAATTTCAAAGTTTAATATTTTGAAACAATCTGACGTATTTCACCTTATAACATTCAATAACATTCCATGTTTGTCTTGACTTCTGGAATTACAAAGGTATCTTAACATTTCTTTTGCCTGACTATTCTCAAATAAATAAAATTTCTAGGGAATAATTAAAACTTTGGACTTCCCCTTTTGAGTACTCAAATAAGACTAAACAAACTATTCAATTTCTACCTATAAATCCAAACTTTTTAAACCAGAAGGGAACTTCTAAAATAATCTGAGAGAAAATACAGTATAAAAAACAAAATAACTAAAATTAATTTTATATACACTATATATCACCTGGGAAATTGACACTCCCTGTAGCAAATGAATCACAATCTAAAAAAAATATGATTACAAAACTGAGAACTGACTTACCTACTAAAAATTTCGGTTGATAATTTTCTTTCATATCACTTTCCTTTGTATCAGGTAAGGGGTATTTCTTGATTAATCATCGTTTTACTTCAGTATAACATCTTAATCATTCTTGTGGCCAACACATTACTGCCATTGCCAGAGCATTTTTTAGTAATCTAATTACTTGTACTGGTTTTTCTGTTTCTGACCACTCATATGTGGCTATTTCAAAGTCTCTCAAAAACACTTTGATTGACTGAAACCCTTCATTAAGCTGCTGATCATCAAAGGTCCTGACACTTGCCTGGAGTTATGGCAATTTTCAAACTACGCCATTTTGATTATCTTCTCTCGGATGCGCATGTGTGTTTTCACTCCTGTGCGTTTCAACTTTGTTCATGTATGTCAGGGATGCTGTGGCTGCGCACTGCTCCTCTTCCCGGTCAATTTATACTCTGTTTATTAATTAGGCTAGGTTATCTAACATATTTTCTAAGTCCTGTGTTCGTTATTCTTGTCTGTATTCTTCATCGACATCACTATAACCAATTGCTCCTGTTTAAATCTCCTGCAGCAGCAGTGTCTGCTGTGTTAATCCTCATAAACCTAGGTATCTTGAACTTTTATTTTACAGGCTTAAAGTACAACTTCGCTCACAGCATACTCAAATGGACGTGTTTTTTCACCTAACACCAATTATATACCCTGTCGGCGTTTAATAATACATCGGAACATACTTTTTTCACTTTATTAAAAAAAAGTTTTGTGAAAACACTTTGCACAGCGAGATTCTCTTCAGACGAGTACCATATTATTCTTGGGACTGCTCTACTGGTACTGCCACTCTTCTGAGCAAGTAATGCAATGTTGCTCTGTCAATATGCTGAAACTACTAGAATTTGTGGAAATCTCCACTGTGATGGAAATATACTCTTACCATACGACTTAAGATACCTCACCTATCAGACTTAAGACAAGTCACCTGTAAGAGAGTTCAATGATCTCGCACAACAATTTATGACAGTCATGGTACTCTTAAGAAGGCCATTGATCTCGCTGTATAAAACACATATACAACTACATATTTTATATGCAAAGCTTAGGATGCACACACATTACATTTATCTATTATATAAAGTGGTTTCAGGAAAACGAATTCAAGAACTGACCATATCCATGTAATTACCCACCTCATGGAAAAGGCAACAGAGTATGATAAACCACTATGTAAGTTATCTATAGACTATTAGAAAGCTTTAGATTCTGTAAAAAAAATTCAGCAGTAATGAAATCCCTTCAAAAACAACAAATAGATGGGTCTTATATTAGAACACTTGAAGATATCTATATGGGAAGTACAGCAATCCTATAACTATATAAAGAAAGTGAGAAATTCTGATTGAGAAAGGAGTTAGACAGGGATATCCAATCTCTCCCAAATAATTCACAAAATACCTAGAAGTAGTTTTATAAAAAAAATTGGGAAAATGTAGGAATTAACATTTAACGGGTAATACCTCAACAACTTACGATTTGTAGATGACATAGTTTTGTTTAGAGAATCATGGGAGCAATTGAAAGAGATGATGGAAAATTTGATTAGAGAAAGCAGAAATGTAGGTTTGAAAGTGAATATAAGTAAAACTAAGACAATGTTCAATGAAAATGCAGAGACAACAAATAAAGATTATGGATGAATCTCAAGAGATTGTTAGTGAACATGTGTATGTAGGACAGGCAGTAACTGTTTCCCTTGGAGATGAGACCGACATTAAAAGAGGGATATGCACGAGATGGAAAGCTACTGGTAAACAAAATGAGATTATGAAAAGTAAAATGCCAATTTTTCCAAAGAGAAAACTATTTAATCAGATAGTTCTACCAGTATTAACTTATGCATCAGTAACTTGGAGCCTTACTAAAGCCTTAGAACATAAGCCAGTTACAACTCAAAGAGTAATGAAAGGATAATGATGGAAATAACACTAAAGAGACAGAAAAAGAGCAACATACGGTAGACAATAGAGCAAAATTAAGTAGAGGATATTCTAACAACACATAATAAAAAAAAAAAATGGATGTGGGCAGGACATATAATGAAAATGACAGATAATAGATGGACAAGATGAATAACAGAGTGGGACCCTAGAGATTACAAATCGTCACCCTCATAAACTAACTGCCTAAGTCATTTTCTCCACTTGTTGGGAAATAAAAATAAAAACCTTCTCATTTCCTAATTCTTTATATCATTGTATTGAGCTTCAATTAACAAATTCTAATTCAAAAATTCTTCTGTTAAGAATTAGTGAATTGAAGCTCAAGACAATGATATAAAGAATTAGGAAATGAGAAGGTTTTTTTTTTATTTCCCAACAAGTGGAGAAAATGACTTAGGCATTTAGTTTATGAGGGTGACGAAATTAAGCAAGGGAAGGAAGAGCAGACGGATTGATAAGCTAAGAAATTTGCAGGTATATAAAGGCATAAAAAACGGATTTTGAGCGAAGCGCAAAATCTATTTTTGGGTGAGATAGCCATGTCGTCCTGATGGAAGGTTCCTATAAGTAGCTTCCTATGGTATATTTGACTACAGTGATATTCCCAGAGAATTTACCTTTAGGTCTCTAGAATTCTAACTCCTGGCGCTAATATCCTTAAAATTTCTCTCAAGGATATCGCATAATATCAGGGGACGTATATCTTGATATGACACATAACAATATCCACCCCGAATAGCGTTTTCGCTTCTAGGGGGAAAGTGGCAAAAATAGAAGGGGAGCCATTATCAAGGTACCCTTCCTCCGTTACTACTTTGAGTATCAGGATGGCGCTATAGGTCGTCGCCATGTTTATTCCTTGTAGCGTTGAGCAAGGTGCTACAGATATAGTAGTTTCGGGAGGAATCCTGCCAAGGCCTTTTCTATAGAAAAGGAGGGTGGGTCCATCAGGACGACATGGCTATCTCACCCAAAAATAGATTTTTCGCTTTGCTCAAAATCGGTTTTTTGGGCTCAGGCCATGTCGTCCTGATGGAACGTTCCTAAGCATTATTTAGAAAGTACTGTGTCTGTGGATTTTCCAAATGTGCCTTAACCTCAGGACAATGTTTCCTTGGTCATCCAGACCATAGAGACAAATGATGTTACCGTTATACATCATTACTTCTAATCATAAACCATGTTAGTGCTTCCTGCCCCCTGCAGGGAAGAGTCACACTAGACTTAGGAAAGAGTCTTGAGGTTTGCATATACCATATGAACAAACATAGCATCAAGAGCATACAGGTCTCAGTGTATGCGAAGCCAGGTAAAGTTTGTAATCGAATAAGAACAAAGGTTTACATAAACCATATGAGCCAACATAGCATCCAGAGCATACAGGACTTGCTGTATGCATAGCCATGTGAAGCTTGTACTCGTGTAGGAACAAAGGTTTGCATATACCATATGATCAAACATAGCATCAAAAGCAAACAGGTTCCCTGTATGCGTATGCAGGTAAAGGTTGTACTAATATAAAACAAAGGTATTAACTATATATTTTTGTTCATATATACATATGCAGATTATTAAAGGAAAATAATACTCTAGCATATTTTTATTGAATCAAATTTGGGGCGAAATAAGACGCAAATACCCATCAAGTATTTATTGGTAATAATAGCCAGCAAAATCAACATACATAACATAATGTTAATAAATGCAATAAGAAACATGTATATAACTATCAAGACCAGAAAAAGTTTATTTCACCTGAAAGGGAAAAAATATTAGGGCCAGAAAAACTGAAAATTTATTAAATTTTCTAATATGCATTTCTGCGATTGTCTCTTCACACTGTGTAAGAACATACGGCACAAGTGTTGTCTCTATGTTTCTTCACCTTTAATAACTAGAACAGTCCAGAGTGCCACCTTGGTGACACTTATCTTTAAGTATTGCACTGTGAAGTGTCAACACCTTCACCCATACTTTGATAGTCACATTCAATTCACTGTTCCTCGCAGCGCTAGACGACAGGTTTCAGGACACTACCTGCCGCCACCACATAGCATTTCAACTCTTGCATTTGATTCGCGTAGTGCTTAAAGAACACTCTGGATGACTTCCATCCAGTATATGAGCGAAGACGCTCAAAGTCCATGTATTGGAAAAAATTCGATGACGAAGCAATTTTCCTGGGATCATGACCTGCGGGTGTACTGTCAGGATCAGCTCTGCGAATGAAATAGGTGATCTTTGCCCTTAGTTGTTTTAGGGATAGGTTTGAGCCCGAGGTTTCTCCTTTAAAGAGCTGTCCTCCCCTGAAGTCTGAAGTTCTACGAAGATAGACCTTTAGACACTCCACTGGACACAGCGAGACATCTTCCTTCAGAGGGCAAATTCTCCAGGGACCCAACCTTTTGGTAGGTAGCTCGTTCTTGGCGAAAAATGTTGGATCAGGAAAGAGATTCAGTTCTCCCGCTTCTGTGAACTGAATATGGCCCTCATCTCTAGAAAGGGCCACTATTTCACTAACTCTGGCCCCCGAGGCTAGAGCAAACAGGAATATAACTTTCTGGGTTAAGTCTTTCAGAGAGCAATCCTCATTGTTCACTGTTGAAGCAAAGTGTAGGACCTTATCCAAGGACCAATAAATAGGCTTCGGAGGTGCTGCAGGCCTAAGTCTACCACAAGCCTTAGGGATCTTATTAAAGATTTCATTGGATAAGTCTACTTGGAAGGCGTATAGCAGAGGTCTAGTCAAGGCTGATTTACACATTGTTATTGTACTGGCTGTTAAACCTTGTTTATGAAGGTGGATAAAGAAGAATAAACAGAAATCTGTTGAGATTTTTTTTGGTCCTTTTGCCTTGACGAAAGCAACCCACTTCTTCCAAGATGACTCATATCGTCTTCTAGTAGACTAAGACTTATATTCTTCTAAGAAGTCTACACTGTCTTTCGAGATCCCAAACTTTTTCTTAACTGCTAAGGAGAGAAAATCATGAGATGAAAGTTTTGGGTTTTCTGTGATGAAGCGAAGACAGTCGACTTCTGTAATTGTTGAGTCAGTACTGGGTCCAGCAGAGGGACCAGCCTCAGCTTCAGTTCCAATACTAGAGGGAACCAATTGCTCTTTGGCCACTTGGGAGCCGATAGAGCTGCCATTCCCTGAAAGGATCTCAGCTTGTTGAGGACCTTCAATAGGAGGTTGGTTGGAGAGAACAGGTAAATCTAGTTTCGTCTGTTCCAGTCGAGGGAAATGGCGTCCACCGCTTCCGCTAGAGGGTCCTCGTATGGGGCCACATAACGAGGTACTTTCTTGTTGTCACTCATCGCGAAGAGGTCGATCTGCAGTTCTGGGACTTAACGTAGGATGAAGGAGAATGATCCAGCATCTAGGGACCATTCTGACTCTATCAGTGTGAGCCTGGATAGAGCGCCCGCTGTCACATTGTGGAACCCTTGAAGGTGAACTGCTGATAAATGCCATCTCTTATTTTCTGCTTGGCGGAAGATGACCAACATCACTTGGTTGATTTGGGGTGATCTCGAACCTTGACGATTCAAACATCTCACTATCACCTCGCTGTCCAAAATCAGTCTTATGTGGACTGAATGGTGAGGGGACAGTTTCTTCAGCGTAAGAAAGACTGCCATGGCTTCCAAAACGTTGATGGGGAAGGTCTTGAATAGAGAGGACCAAGTCCCTTGGACTTTCCGTTAGTGAGAGTGACCCCCCCATTCTTCCTTTGATGCGTCCGTATGGATGATGACTTAAGGTATAGGTGGTTGCAAGGGCAGAGACCACTTCAGGTTCTTGGCCTTCAACCATGGCTTGAGAAGTGATCGTAGTCGAGTCGGTATCGGTCTTCTTAGATCTCTTCGAGCGTTTCATGCGTATCTTCTCCAGACTCCTGATGCATCTTTTAGCTGTGCTCTTAGCACCAGGTCTGTCACTGATGCAAACTGAAGAGAGCCCAGTACTCTCTCCTGTAGGCATCTTGATATCCTGTCAGATTTCAGTAGTCTCTTGACAGATCCTGCTATCTCTCTCCTCTTCCCTGGGGGAATGGAGAGACGGTGTGACTTTAAGTTCCAATGTATTCCAAGCCATTGAAACTCCTGAGCTGGAGATAATCGAGACTTCTTGACGTTGATCTTGAATTCCAGATGTTCCAGGAACTGGATCATTTTCTTGGATGCTTGCATGCACTCCGTCTTGGATGCTGCCCACACCAGCCAGTTTTCCAGGTAGGCCACCACCTGGACACCTTCTAGGCATAGTTGTTGAACAAATGCATCTGCAAGCTTTGTAAAAATCCTTGGGGCTATATTTAGTCCGAAGGGCATGGCTCTAAAAACGTATTTCTTCTTCTGTAGCCTGAATCCTAGGTAGGAGGAGAGTGGGCGGTTGATTGGAATATGCCAGTAGGCATCTGCCATGTCTATCGAGACTGTGTACGCCCGTCTTAGCAGCAGGGTCCTTATGTGTTGAAGGGTTAACATCCTGAACTTGTTGAGTGGCGACAAGTCCAGAATGACTCTGAGTTTGTCTGAGTCCTTCTTGGGAACACAAAACAGCCTTTCTTCGAATTTGGTGGACTTTGCCCTCCTTATTACCCGTTTGCTCAAGAGTTCTCGGGAGTATTCTTCCAGGACAGGGGTGGAGTGTTGGAAAAATTGAGGAAATGATGGTGGAGCTGTCCTCAGCTCCAACCTAGTCCGTTCTTGATTAGGCTGTGGGCCCAGGGATCGAAGGTCCAGCGATCCTGTAATTTTTGGAGTCTTCCTCCAACAGGAAGCATCTCATTGCTTTGACTGTCTGGAGGACTTGCATCCTTGACTGAGTCCTCCCTTAGGGTGTCTAGAGGAGCCCCTTTTCGACCCTCTACCTTTAGGGCGAAAGGTAGAGGTTTGCCTCTCATAAGCAGGAGTAAAAGCTGGTGACTGGGTAACCAGCTGCTGAGGCACCATCTGGTAGGTGGGCTGGGGTTGTGCCACCATCTGGGGCACCGCGGTCATCGGAACTGCGGGAAGTTGTTGTTGCTGTTTCATGGCAGGGCGAGAGGGCAACCTAGGTCTCTTCGTCTTCCTTTTCAGTTGGGGACCCTCATCCGGGGAGGACTTCCTCTTCGCCGACATGCCCCACTTTTGGAGAAGATTCCTGTTCTCCGAGGCGGCCTTGTCAACTACTTCTTTGACCACTTCACTCGGGAAGAGATCTTTTTCCCAGATATTGGAAGCTATCAGCTTCCTGGGTTCGTGTTTCACCGCAGCCGAAGCAAACACGAACTCCCTACATGCACGTCTGGCCCTAACAAAGCCATATAGATTTTTGACCAGCGTTGCCATATGTGATTTGGCCACGACCATGAACATGTCTGGGGATCTGTTATAGCTTGCCATTGCCTCCAAGGTAATCTGGAGGGACAGGAATCCGTCAAGTCTTTCCTTTGTCTCTTGCTCTCTACGCAAGAGAAAGTCAGACAGCTTAGGGAGGTTTTCGCTGAACTGGCATCCAGCAATATCTGCCTCCAACTTCCCAACTGAGAAGGTAAGGTGTATTGCCTTACAGTCTTTGTCGTCCATAGGCAGAGCTAGGGATAAGGGTCTACACTCCTCGAGTGTAGGGCAAGGTTTCCCTGCTTCCACTGCCTTCATCACTGCCTTAAACCCTTTTTCCGCAAAGGGAAAGGCTAGTTTAGCTGGAGCAAGAAAAGAAGGGTGTTTCTTGCTCAGGGCTGGCACTTTTGAATTAGTGAAGCCCCTGTCTTTCAGACTACTTGCCAGCAAAGCCTGAGCTTTACCATGGTCAAGAACTATGACCTCTTTTGGTTCTGTCTCCTCCTTGGACACAGGTTCCGCCTTCAAGCGGACGAAGCAGTCTGGGTAAGAGTCAAAGCTGAGCCAAAAGTCAACATCCTCTACGAGGACAGAAGTCAACATCCTCTACGAGGACAGCCCCAACTTTTCCGAAATGATCTTCCCATTTGTAATTGGCATGTACTCTGCATGCCTCCAAGGGTTCACCTCGGAGCAAGAAGGAAGATCCTTCACGTTGAGTCTCTTCTGAGACCCATGGGACGATGCGAGATGGTTCATCCTTCTCCTCAGTTCAGCGTCCCTTTCTTCGTTTTGCTTACGAAGACTCTCAATCATCGTCATGAGACTAGCCAAGGCTTTACCCATGTCGTCCGATGGAGGAGCAGAAGACGTAGAGGGCACTGGTTCTGGGGCCGGAACCGACGAAACGGACTCCGATTTGACGTCATCCTCTTCAGTCTCGGGAGCCAAGGTAGACTCCTCTTCCAGACCCTTTGCAAGAAGGTCTTTCTCGGTGTCCTCAGACACTTCCGACATCCTATCATCTAGGTGGATGTCCTTCATCGCATCAAAGACATCTGTATCTACGGAAATCTGGACGCAAGGGATCTCAGGTTGAGGCTGTGGTATAATGGCATCCGCAGTTGCCTTAGGGAACAGATAGGCACGCATCCATTCAATCGGAAGGTAAGGCCCCGTGGCATTCTTCTGAAAGCCACAAACCCATCTGCGCAGCTTACTCCGTGCTGCATCCCTTGACTCCACTATCTTGGGGTCATCAAAAGCCTCAGTAACCAAGGCTTTGCACACATTGCAGTCCTGGGGGTCCCAGTACTTTAGAGGTCCCTTGGAGATAGAGCAGAGAGAGTGCGCTCTGCACTCTACATGGCCGCAGAAGTCCTTGCTCCTCACGTTGCAAAAGATTCTCTAGCACTTAGGGTGGTCCTCCTGTAAAGAGAGAAAAACTAAATGAGTATGTGGTAGTTCATCTCACCTGATAAACTCTATAAATATTATTATTATTTTTGCATATTTATTGCACTTGCATATAGCTTAGGATAGACAAGCTAGAAAAGAATTAGGAAAGACACATACTTGTGTTTCCATTCCAGCCAATTGCTGTGACCTCCCCCAAAATTAAAACCAAGAGTTTTCCTATTCAGGAAACCCAATGGAAGAATTCTAACCTGTAAGGAAAGATAAGTGTAACTTAACACCAACTTCCAAAGGTTTTAATAATGAGGGTAAATTGTAACTGATCATCTATCAGTATGTGGAAAGAAATCTTTTCTTCCCATATATAATAGGTCTCAACAATAGACTGTGCATGGATACACAGGATATGTTGGAAAAATAACTACTGTATAATTTATACTATAGTTTTCTGTCTGCAGTATGATCTATACTGCAGATATACTGGCTACTGTATAGTCATATACTGTAGTTTTAGCCGGCATGTTGCCGGCAAGGCTAGCACCTGGCGATACAGTCTAGACGGCGTCTTGCCGGCTGGGGTAGTGGCCGGCAGCATCAACCCGGCCAGCATCTGCCGACCAAGTCAGTTTTGCCGGCAGCTCGCCAGTTGCCGGCCCACTGGTCCAGCTGGCGCCTTGCCGGCCCACTGGTCCAGCTGGCGCCTTGCCGGCTGTGGTAGTGGCTGGCAGCATCAACCTGGCCGGCAACTGCCGGCTAGGCTAGTACGTGGCGGCACTAGCAGATAGAAAGAGAGAAAGCAAGGAGTGAAGGGTACCTTATTGAAAGTGTATCAACAGTAAATAAGGGTGTAATTACTCAATCTTACTGCCTTCCTCCAGAATGAGGGTTCAAATGGAAGGGGAGAATGTATCATTCAGGCTTCCACCCAAACAGAAACCATTACCGGTATGTGAAAGGCAGTCCAAGGGAGGACTGAAGAACACTCTACAGTAAAGGGGTCTCCTGCCGGCACAGCCTTTCCCGGAGCCTTGCGTCCATGAGGGAAAGCTGAGCGACTAAGCCACTGCATGTAGGAGCCCCGTCCGGCCCAACAACCTACCCGCAAGTGGTGAGATTGTAGGACGATGGCCAAAGGGTTGCGATGGCTAGGCCATCACTAAAGGACAGAGGGGGGATAGAAAAGGGTCCTGTATGAGGTGTGGAAGGAGCCAGCAGGGTTGCCAGTCCTTCCCACCCTTAAGAAACTCTATTTCAGTATCGGCACCATCCTAGGCGGCAGGAGAATATCTATTCTCCAGCCTAGGGTCTGCCAATACAGTTAAGGGGCCAGCGGCAAACTTGCCACCTCCTCTCAACAAGTGAGAAACAGAGTTCCAGTGCCGGCACCACCGTAGGCGGCAGAAGAATATCTATTCTTCAGCCTAGGGTCTGCGAGCACAGGACTAGTTTACTAGACCACAGAGAGAAGGTGCGGCATCATACAACCACTTCAAGTGTGGCCTAGGGAGGTCTAGCCTCCTATGCTGCCAGCCTAGTCCGGCAGGGGAATAACTATTCACCCTGCCGGCCGGCTGCCGGCAAAAGACTATATACTCTGAGGTTCTGACCGAAACCCAAAACCTGCTATCTGTGGCTAAGAAAGAGACAGAAAACCCTAGCCTAGTCATGCCTGAGTGTCTACTCAAGGCACGACCAACTAGGGTTGTAGCCTAAGGCTACTCTCAGAGGGAAGGAGGGATTACCCTTACATCTCCACTGGAGACAAGTATCGGTTTATATAATAATTCTAGATGTCTATCTCCGCCTAAATCGATAAAACGATACACGAGGGTAAACGGGGAACATGTATGAAAGTATACTAAAGCGACTAGGCTAGTAGCCTAGTGGCGGGTGAGAATCGACTACCTTAATCGCCGAAACTCTCTCGTATACGATCTCAGAAGAGGAATATTTATATGCAATCAATGTATCTTATACGTATAAATTGCCTAAATAGTTTAATTTAATTGTAATCACACTAGGAATGTCTATTATATCATGCATGAAAGTAAACTAAAACGCCTAGGCTAGGAAGCCTAGCGCAAGCAAGGTTTGGTTACCTAAATCGCTGAAACTATCAAGAATACAATCGGCATATTATAACTAATTCCAAGCAATGAAGACTGAATAGCTATAAGATATTCATGCTATTAATACCGGGAAAGTCGTTCAGTCTAACTAAATAACTCATGCGTAACGAACGACAGCGCCCATGATGCCTTCATTATCATTATTATATTTTTTGTCAGCCATACTATTTTCACCATTATTTTTCTTATTAGGATACTTAATATCATGCCATTAATCTCTGAAAACTTTTGCAGCCACACTTTTCACATGCGAGAGATTTCAATATACAATACTTTATGGTAAGAAAAATTTCAAATATTCTGAATGTAACAGCCATAAACAAATCTCTAGATGATGATAAAATCCCGAACATGATCAAGCTGGTAATATGCTTTTCTTTTTCTTATTTTTCATAAAAAATAGAACTGTCTGAACTATCTAAGACTAGGATGCCTGAGTCATCAATCTTCAAAAAAATAATATACAGACATTCATACTAATTGATACTATTTGTGTGCTTTAATTTCATGCATGCTGGAATCCGACAAGAGATTCCCTATTGTTTTTAAGTTAATGCAACAAATCTCTTCTATAGTATGTTGAAATTCTAATTCCATTTCTCGCAGATGTTCTTTATCACTATGTATCGATGTATTTGTAATACTCAGCTCAGTAAGTACACCATATTAGACATTGGCACTCACAAGAAAAAAAAAAATTACTAACCTGTAACTCTGAGAATTTGTACTTTTCTCTTCTTAGCTGTACTCCACATACTCCCTCTACTACTTACCTGCCAATAGCACTTTGACAGGATCACAAAATAACTGGCATATACTTACGCTAACTTTTTATGCCACTGTAAATTAATGCATCTGTCTCTGAAATCCTAACCTTGTGATATTTAATATCACAATGGAATTAAGTGAGAGAATGTAGGTACAGTACAGTAGATAGCCGTTTCCTCTCAAGACTATCTAAATCTAAGCCTTGAATTAACGTGCTACCTATCTGGCTATTCAGGCTGAAGATGGAGCATACTTATCTGTTTTTGCAGCTCCACAGAATCATTACAAGACTAGATCTTGAAAAACTGGGATATTGTATTAAAGAATTTAATGGTTTGGTTTCAACTTCTAAAACTAATTTTGCTTTAGAATACAAAACATCCTAACAGGCCTAACTTCCCTCCTTACTTTATATGTAATAGTATTACAGAATAACAAATCTCTTGAAAATTCAACTTCTGTTGGTTCTTAGGTTTTCTTTTACTCATTCTCAGATAATTCCCCTACTAATCAACGTAAATTCAACCTCTATACCAACTCTATTGTTTCTCTTATTAATCTGCTCAGCAGAGTGAAACATGAAACAAGAAATGTAAATAAAAAAGTTCAAAATATATCTATGACACTTACCTTCTAAACCATTCGGAGCACTACCAACAAAACTTCGAGTTATCCTTTCTTTGAAGTTTAAGAAGTCATTGAAAAAAAGTTTGGAGGATTGAAAAGTCCAATGAGTGACTCGACCATCTAAAGATACTGAAGTGAATTGCAGTTCTTCTCCCAGCCCACTGTTTTTCCATCGGACCTTTTGAATAGTGATAAAAATGAAATTGATTAAATCTATCCTTTATGGCTTCAGTTAAATTCCTCGTAAACCTTAACTGGCCAAAAGTTTAGGCATTTCCATAAACAGGTGTCTTCTTATTCATTTATTCACATGTTTCTTGTCTACAAAATATTAATAAAAAACCTTCTACTTGTTAAAGCACAAATAACCAAATACTCAGTTGTGTGATTAATGTTTCTTACCTTTGTAACTGGTAAAATATGTTTACCATTTACTGCTGTGGAAGTAACTGGAGTGGAAGACAAAGGAGACTGAATGTCATACACAACTATGGTACCATCACTCCAGCCACCTGCCAATAAACTTGCAACCTGGAAGTATAATAAATAAGAAACATGAAACCCTTAAATCTTTCAAATGATTAAAAAAAATAGTAAAATTTCAAGAGTTGAGCATAGTTTCACATCTCTCATGATATAATATATGCATAAAAATTGAGTGATATAGCAAATAAGCTGATGAATCTGTTAAAAGAACCTGATCCAGCAATAAAGCTCACGAATTTATCTACATAAACAAGAAAATGTAACCATACTAAATATGCTGAAACCTTTTAGGCATAGCACATCAGAAAGCCTTTCCATTCTTAAAAACTGTTTGGAAAATAAATTCTTTGATAAATTATACACTAAAGAACCAGTATGACCCCCAGGTCTCTCAGCCAAACCTTCCACTAGGGAATCCAGGCAAGACAGTTAAAAGATGTACTGATCTGAATACCATTTACAAAAACAAACCACGAACTACTGATCTAACGACATTCATATGTGTGAAGACAAATAACATAAAATCATTAAAGAACAAAAATTCCAAAACAAGCATTCCTGAAATTTGAACATACAACAAAGGTGACCATGAATAGGTTACTACTTTACAAGACCATGGACCATGTTTCCTTAGGTCTGCTGCAGAAGTTGACTGAGGTAAATGAAAATGCAATACACCTTATGTATCAGTCCCAGTTGTGACCAAAAAGGGCATTTTACATAAATCTTTAAAGAAATTGGAGTTGGAATAAGTCAAATAAAAGGGAACTTATTAAGGGATTGTGTTTACATACTAGCATAATTTTAATGAATGGACTTTATTACTGGTGATGGTATGCATATAACTTCTTATAAGTATAAGAGCATAAGGAATCTCAATTAATATATATATATATATATATATATATATATATATATATATATATATATAGAGAGAGAGAGAGAGAGAGAGAGAGAGAGAGAGAGAGAGAGAGAGAGAGAGAGAGAGAGAGAGAGAGAGAGAGATATGAACAAAGAATAAGTTAAGAATGTAGAAACTTACTCATCATGATAAAGGGAATAGTGGAACTACAGTTGTTGGAAGTTAAAGAGAACATTTCTAATGGTTACTATACAGGACTCAGTAACTAGGATTTTTCCACCATTATAAAAGAGCGGAAGTTTTTCCACCATAGACCCTTTCACAATACTACTCATCTATTAGCAGTGACCGGTCTTAAAGCATACCTCATATGACAACATATAGAGATGAACTTCATCCTTGGACAATACACTACAATTAAGAAACATTACGAATAAATGAACAAAAGTTTCCCCTGTGGCAGAAAAAGTGAAGACTCACAAAATTCACCCTGAGCCAATATCAGGAACATATCAATAGTTAGGTTAGTGATGGGATCATAGACTCAATTCCTTATTTTCATGGATGACAAGTTTTATATATGGATACAAGCTGACCACATAGGAGACAGTTATTTTTTTCTATGGTATAATTTTTGTTGTCTTATAATGTAATACTACCTCCTGAAACATACATAAATCTACATTTTACTCCAAAAAGGATGATGACCTATTCTAAAATCATTATTCTTATATTATTTAATCACCTTTTTTTATTTTGCCCTTAATCATAAGTCATAAGTACTCTTAAAGAATTCATATACGATTTTAACATTAATAATAACCATATGGTCACAAAAAAAAGTTCTAAGTAACAGACAATTGTACATCTGTAAGTATGGTTTGTAAGCTCCAGTGACACATTACAGATTTTAATTGGACAATCAACCTAGTCTTACATCACCATATTTCAAACATCAGCTGACTTTAAAAATTGCATATTGTTGCAATAGATTTCTTATGCAATATTAAGTATTCTTTGCTTCAATGTCTATGATTTTCAGTGAACTTGCATTATAATAATGTACAGTATAAAGTACTGTACTGTACAGACAGTATGCCTTAGGGTTAGGATGGCCTTTTCTTACAATGTTTTGTGGATATGACACATCTCTCACGAGCTACAATGAGAATGTGTTTCAACCTTTGACACTTGCATTGTCAATATTTTTGACTTGATATGAAAGCGCTGATCATGATATTAAATAATATATATATATATATATATATATATATATATATATATATATATATATATATATATATATATATATATATATATACATACATACATATATATATTAAGGCTGGAGAATTACATAAACTCCTGAGCTCTAAAGTCACCTCTTTATTTTAATATAAATCTGTTACACTTGAATAATACCCAAGCTCTGAGAATATTATATAACTCCCAAACGGCAATATATATAAACACTCAATATCCAAAGGTCTTTTACATACACTCAAAACAAAACTGGGCGATTATTTTACTTGAACTATTAAAATACAATATCTTACTTTGGCTCTAGTCAGGGATACGTGCAAGCACTGTTAAGAAATGTTGGTGATTGGAATAATACACCCTTTATAGAAATAAATATATTCTATAAAAATTTATAACAATAATACCAAAGAATTAACACCAAAATCAATTTACTCGAAATATGATATCTGAACAAAACATAAGACTAAGACAAGATATTATTTTATGAAAATTATACAATCACTTGTTTCACTGGAAATTAATTCATAAAAATATTTAATTTTGATGATAAATGAAAAGTTAACACTTTAACCCTAATGATTAAACACTAAATGGAATTTACATAAGTGTAATGGATAAACTTACGTCTTTTTGGATCACACAAGGTAACTCAACAGTTAAACCAAAATAAATACACTTCACACGGGGCCAGTTATAAAAATTCCTGTTATACAAGTAGTTACATTAACACAATACACTTGAAATATCATTCAATGGATTCGTAATTGTTTGAACACACTACATACGATATATGATGGATAGAAATCGTTAATCACGTTTGAGAATGCACACACTTGATACACTTGAGAGGAGAGAGGGCAGACAAACTTTGGCTCTTTCAAAGGGACATGCTGGATCTCTTCTGTTGCTTATGCATTCCTCGGGGCTAAATATATGGACTTACTTATTCTAGATTCTTCTGGGTCAGGGGGTCTGGAAGCTTGCGGGGCAGTGCTTACGGCACCAAAGTTGCCTACTAATCAAGTAACAGACTAGCTCCAACACACATGGCGACGCAACTCTCTCTCAACTATCTCCGCCCACCTACTCCTCAAAATATTATAAAAAAAAAGAGTAAATCTACTTCGCGAAATTTCATGCACATTCTAACTACGTGGAAATATAAAAATTGTATAATCTCTCGTATTCATACATCATGTGGTTCGTACAGCATACCTAAATGAGGTTACATAATACTTTGTAACAAAATATGTGAAATGAAAAAGTTAATTTTCAAAAATAAAAATACAATTAAACAAATGACGAGAGTCTTATGTAATTTACATACATTTATTTAAACCTACATGAGTGAGACCCACCTTACGAGCTGGCTATATATCTATTAAATATTCAATTGAAATACCTAAATGAAATATTTACTCATACTAGACCAGCTTTGTAAGAAATATATATATATATATATATATATATATATATATATATATATATATATATATATATGTGTGTGTGTGTGTGTGTGTGTGTGTGTGTGTGTGTGTGTGTGTGTATCATCAGCATCATCATCTCCTCATACGCCTACTGATGCATAGGGCCACGGTTTGATCTTGTCAGTCATCTCTATCTTGAGCTTTTAAATCAATACTTCGCCATTCATCATCTACTACTTCACGCTTCATAGTCGTCAGCCATGTAGGCCTGGGTCTTATATATATATATGTATATATATATATATATATAAATATATATATATATATATATGTATACATATATAAATATAAATAAATAAATATATATATATATATATATATATATATATATATATATATATATATATATATATATATATTATATATATATATATATATATATGTATCATCATCATCAGTCGTTATTAGTCCACTGCAGAACAATGGCCTCAGACATGTCCTTCCACTTGCCTCTGTTTATGGTCTTTCTGTGCCTGTCCACACCCTCAATATTTCTTAGTTTGACAATCCATCTTCTCTTCCTCCCCCTGCTTCTTTTACAATTTCTAGGGACGTATTCTGTTATTGTTAATGTCCATCTATTGTTTTTCATTCTCATTATATGTCCAGCACATGTCCATTTCTTTTCCTTACATGTTGTTAGAATATCCTCTACTTCTGCTTAGTTTGCTCTCATATCCATGTTGCTCTTTTCCTGTCTTTTAGTCTTATTTCCATCATTATTCTTTCCATAGCTCTTTGAATTATAACTAGCTTATGTTATAAGGCTTTAGTATGACTTCAGGTTTCTGATGCATAAGTTAATGCTGGTAAAGCCATCTCA
>NC_090732.1:138104980-138107480 GCF_036898095.1 Palaemon carinicauda | reverse complement strand
TCCCATTATGATTTGAACAAAGTACCATTAAAATCTTTAGCCATAAATTTCAAAATGCAAATTCATGCATTTCTTCTTTTTCTTAACACCATTTTATGGAATTTCTAAAGCTATTATTCTAGGCCTCTATTTACACAGTTAAATTATTTCATCCAGATCAGTCTCAAATTCCAGAGGTATATTACTTTATTATTTCAAAAAAGAAGAATGTATATCTGTTGGCATGGAAACAAAAATCATGTGTTTTACCTCACCTCAAAATGGAAAGTGAATTATGTTAGAAATTATTACCCGAGGATGGAACTGAACTGTGATGACACCACATGGGGCATGGAAGACTCTTTCAGGGGTAACAGTGTTCTTGAGATTGTAAACGCACATCATTCCTGGACCCTCTCGACCACCTATCTCACCTGGGAAATAAAGAATGATAATCATCAGGAAATGTAAGCAATAAATAGTCAAATTGCAGCGCTGCGCATGTTCTGTAATAACACCAACATGAGGTATATTCAACTAAACTGTCTTATGAAAGAATTTTATATAAGGTTCTGTTGTGCATGTTTAAAGAAGAAAGTGAGTTCAAGTTGCGCAACTTCTGGCTTTACGTCGCTCATCCTTAAATATTAACTACAAAATTAAAATCAACATTATGACGTTTTATTTACATGACTTTTACCGTCGATCTCTCAATGGCAAAATACTGATGAAAATGGCTAAAATAGCACAACTAAACAGAACTTCATTCATAGCATTAGTAAATATGTATGTTCAATAAAAAAAAACTAATAATGTACACTGCAGTATGCATAGTATTGAACAAAAAAACTACCATAAATAATTACATGTAAAGGAAAAGATATGCTACGTATGACAGCTTTGCTTCGATCCTTCTTGGAGGCGCAGAGTATAGGTTCAGGCATTTACTTTCTCCCGACTGGAGGGCTGTTGTCTTCGTTTCTTTGTCAAGTTGGCCAATTAATTCATGACTCTTAGTTAACTATGATACTATGATGCTACTCTCTTTGCATCAATTCCATCTCCTGAATGTAGATCTGGGGTTGCTGAATCCCTTAATAAAGATCTAGCTAAAATTAGTGCATGGTGCAAATTATGGGGTATGAAGTTGAATCCTAACAAAACTCAAAGTATGATCGTAAGTAAGTCAAGGACAATGGCTCCTCAACATCCGGATCTCAGCATTGATAATGTTTCTTTATCTTTGTAGGACTTTTATAATTTTAGGTGTGATTATCGACAGCAAATTTACTTTTGAGAAACACATTAGATCTGTGTCTTCTTCAATTGCACAAAAAAATGGCTTGTTGAGAAAGCTTTTCAAGATTTTCTGTGATCAATTTATTCTGAAGTGTTTTAATTCTTTCATTCTACCTTGTTTCGAGTATTGTTCTCCTGTCTAGTCTTCAGCTGCTGACTCTCATCTTAATTTGTTGGACAGAAACTTATGGTCTATTAAATTTCTTATTCCTGATCTAGATATTAATCTTTGGCACGGTCGTCCAATTAGTTCATTATGAATGTTGCATAAGATTTTTCATAATTCTGACCATCCTTTACATTCAGATCTTCCCGGATAGTTCCATCCTGTTTGTAATGCTAGGTATGCAGTTAATTCTAACAGTCAGTCCTTCTCCATCATGAGGCTCAATACTACATAGTACTCTAGTAGTTTTATTCTAGCTGTGACCAAGTTGTGGAATGATCTTCCTAATCAAGTACTGTAGTTGAATCAGTAAAACTTCAAAAGTTCAAAGTTGCAGCAAATGTTTTTATGTTGAACAGGCTTACATAAGTCCTTTTATAGTTTATATATCAAATATCGGTTTTAATGTTGTTAATATTTTTAAATATTTAATCCTAATTTTCACTACTCCTTATATGGTTTATTTATTTCCTTATTTCCTTTCCTCACTGGGTTATTTTTCACTGTTGGAGCCCTTGGGCTTATAGCATCTTGCTTTTCCAACTAGGGTTGTAGCTTAGCTAATAATAATAATAATAATAATAATAATAATAATAATAATAATAATAATAATAATAATGTTTCTTAATTTCAACAATGGAGCCCAATAGTAGAGCTAGTGAGTCCAAGCATCATTTTATAACAAACGCAAGGTGAACTGGACACGATCAAGAGATATGTAACGGAAGAAAAAATAATAAACATTACACACACCTTAAGCCTGCCTTAGACAATGATGTCCACCATTATCCATGACAAACACTACATTGTTCAATATGTTACTAAATGATCTGTATTTGTATAGAAAGGCAGATGCCAAAATGGATTCCTACAAGCCAAATGCTGATCTAAGAGAAGGCTAAGTCCTTGTTTAAGTACCTTCATAGAAACCATCCTAATAAAAAGGAAACCTGATTTACTTGAAGTTATGGATAGTTTAATAGATCTGAGAAGCAATTTGAATTCAGGGCTAATACTGTTAATGCCAAAGAATTTCATGTAATCTTCAAGAATATC